>NW_020799103.1:158021-292716 GCF_003259725.1 Athene cunicularia | reverse complement strand
TGGGGGTGGGGGGTGTCAGGGGGGAAGCAATGCTGGCAAGCATTTCGCTAATAGAATAAATTATGTGAAGTCGGTGACTTCTGTTTTTACAGGTTTTATATCTAATACAAATATGGAAGTAACACGTGGAATTTTGGTTTTATTTTAAATTTTGTGTGTGTGATGTGTATCTTCAGTGCAGATACATAATTCCAATATCGATTTGTGTAAAACGCTGTTAGGTATGTGTACACGCATTTAATCTGTATTAAGCATCGTTTTATGTATACAATAACAAAATATTACACAGTAATGACGTACTGTACCCGTTCAGTGAACATACCTCTGCGGCCACTCATGTGCACGTGTGCCTTTAGCTTTAGTGCAGTCTTTTATTACTAAAATGAAGGGGAAGAGTTTCCCTGTCTAACATAGTCTCACTCTGGTCTTCCCCCTCCTGTGCTTCACCCTTCAAATAACTATTAATCCGAGGTGGAGTAGAGCAGCTGAAGAGGAATGCTCCTCTGCCCTGCGAGCAAGCTGTGTGCCTCCTCGGTCATTGACGGTGCTTAATTTACCAGAAGAAACAGGCCATGTAGAAGACTGGTTTGTTGTTTCTATAAGGAATTTTATTAAGTTAGAGGTTCTGTTTTGCAGCAATTTGCATAGAAGATGCCAAAGGGTGGCTGCAAGATCAGCATCTTTTATTTACTTTTCACATGCAGTCATTTCTAAAGCAGTAGGAACATTGAAATATGTTGAAAGTCTTCTAATAATTTGCTTGCTATAATGTTTGTGTAACCTTTGGTTTAAGCAGTTGAAATCTTGGCAGCTTGTATTCAAAAATTGAAGTGTGATGTTGAGATAAATACTGTAAAACACAGACCATTTCTGGGTTTTGTCAATATTTAAACTTTGAAAAATACATTAATATGACAAAAAATAGTGAATTTATGTGGTATTTTAGCATTATTTTTCAGGAAAAAAATGTCAGAATCGATTTCTTTAAATTAACGGACCTACCTCTACTGTTACATAAACAAAAAGTGTGAAGTTATAGGGAAAAAAAACCCCAAACCCAAAGGTGTAAACAGAAGAATGTTTGACAACCTACATATGCTGTAAAAAATTCTGGCAGCTGTTGACATTCATTTTCAATATTACAGCCCAGATTTATGACTTAAATGAATTGCTTTTTAGGATGCATGGGAAAATGCCATGTAAATATGCTGTGGTGAAGATTACTTGTAGTAATTCCCTCCTCCATACGGAGTTCAGGCGGGCAGGCTTTGGTATCTAGTGATCTAACAACGTATTTAAAAATCACCTAAGGTCTATAGATAAAGCAGACAAAAAGCCAAATCCCACCAAGCCCCTTCCCCGCCTCTCCCCCCAATTCTTCAACTCTAAAGTCCAAAACTCGTCTTGGGAGCTAGGAATTAAAATTTGGATTGCAAAGTCTCTCAGTGTTTGTGAGCATACAAATGGGATTAGTTTTCTGTCTAGATTATTTGACTTCTCAGGACAAAAGCAATTTATTTTGATTAAATTAAGTCCTCTGGTCAGTTGAACATCTTATAAAACCTTTGCTTTTGATGTTAATAGATTAAACATCACTTTAGAGATTACGTATCCTCTGTTATACCTAAATAAGTTGCATATGGTATTATCTATCCCTTTCAGGTGTATGGAATGAAATATTCTACTAGGTCATCTGTTACTCTAACTGTAGTAATAATAATACACTTAAAATCAACCTGGATTATGAGGATGTCGTGATTTTCAGCACTACTTCTTTAGAAGCTTCATCTTTTTCCTCATCTCCATTATAATATTCTGTCTACCTCTGAACCATAGGCATCTGACTTTTATGTATTATACGTACCTTCAACAGTACCGATTATTTTAATTCTCAACAAGTTTTTATTTGTCTTCACTTTTAATACCTTAATGGAATTGCTTGTATTTTATATATTTTCCTTTATACTTTCAAGCCTTACAAAATTTTCTCCTGTAAATATTATGCATACTCTGATTTTTTGACTTGTGTAAGAACATTAGCATTAGTACAGTCTAGATTCACAGATAGCACAAAATGTGTTGCTACTACCCACAACATATTTCTTGATCAGTGTCTTACCTATGTGCCAGCAGAAGCTGAGGTTCACACTCTTAAACCAAGTAAAGTCTTTACTGAATAATTTTTTTTAATATTAGAACAGAAGCAAAACAAGTTGCTGTTTTGGGCATTTTTCCTTCATAAGAAGAGAAAAAAATATTAATGAAATAGCCAGTTTAGCCAGTGGACTAAAACGGCCTCTAATTTATTGTTTTCAGTCTAAACTCAAGATTCTAGACTATTGATTTCATGGGAATTTAGCCTGTTATATTTATGAAGTAAAAAGGTAGAATTGCTTTTGTGAAAAAAAAAATAAAATGAAAGGAAAATATTTATTTGAATGGACTATTTTGGAGCCTTGCCTATGTCATTTGGGAATAGCTGAAATACTAACCATATGTGGTTCTGTTTAAAAGCCACAGGCCACAGCTACAGTTATGTTAACACAATTTGTTACTCAGCCTCTGAATCGCATGTGTAAGAACATCAGAGACTTTGATTCTGACTTGATTATGATAGATGGCAGTTATCTTCTCAATCCGCTGTCCATTTAGCCTTCACCCCTGCAGAGCTAGTTTTTCTGTGAAGAAAACTTGACTGGTGGTAGGCTTGGGGTTTTTGGGTTACGTTTCACAACCTCTCAGGCATAGTCAGTAGACCAGCAGTGTTGCATGGATCAAAACATGAAAAACCACAACTACAGAGAAAATCAAAACCAGGATGCTGAGAGGTATTGTGAGAATTACTTCTTTGATTATCCGTCTATCAGCTAAACAAGGGACTCTGCCACATGAATTTTACACGTGCTCATTGCCAAGAACTGCTTCAGGATAATTTGGTGTAAAAGTACCATGTAACAAAGGCCTGAATTCCATCAGTCTTGCCTAATTTCTAATTTCAAATTGAAGATACAACCTGCATGCGAAAACAGTAGACACCAGAACTGATTAACTTAAAATCAATCCAGCAAACCATAATTAACTATTCCAAACCATAATTATCTATTCATAATTGCACAAATCATGGAAAGGTGACAGATCCTACCTGAAGTCTGCTCAGAGTGCCACTGGTGGTGTTCATTCCTGGCTTCAAATCTGGGGGTATTCTGTGTTAAATGTAAGAAGTTATACCTTAATACACGATCATTCCGATTATCTTTTTTATATGTACATTCACTTTCTTCAGTAGTCTACTTGAAATTAATCTCATCTGAGATCACCTAGGAGTAATCAAAACTGTGGGGATAATTCCTGATTCTTGGATACATTTTTCCATAATGGCACTTCAAAGATGGTTTCTGCAGCCAGAAATTTTCTAAATATTCCACAAACATTACTGAGGTTAGATGTTGTCCATGCAGGTTTTATTGATCTCCATAAATACTGTTGCTGAAGAAGGGGATTAGGATTTGTTGGGGGGGGAAATGACTTTTTTTCCAAGTCAGCTTGAACCAAATATTGTTTAACAAATTTTACCTAAGTCAACATATTTTCTTGGTACACATCGTTTCTATGACAGTTTGAAATGTCTTTGTTTCAGTTATTGATAGTACATGCTCTTGGGAACTTGCAGAGAAACGAGAAAAAATGCTTGCTAAGAGAGAGTGGGGGTATTACAGGCAATGTCCTATGTTGTCCAGAAATTAGTATTGGTCTTCAGAATTCTATCTTGTACGTGTTTGGTAATTTGCTACTGCATTCTCAGGAATGGGTGTCTTGATGTTTTTTAGGTTGCAAAAACCATTGTTAATGCCTAAACTTTTCACTTTTTATTTTCAATAGTCACTCTCTTTTTTTCAGCCATTGCAATCTGGCACATCCTTCTGAAAGCTTCAACTATTAATTGTGTGGAAGGAGCATGAAAGTATTATAGTTGGGACTTAACACTTCACTAATATTTCACTGTACTCCAGGTTGCCTTTTATCAACCTTTTCATTGCTATTTACTGTGCTGTCATAGCAGAACTCCCCTTTCTGCATTTTTTCCTATAATTTCCAGAAGATAAGAACAAAACAGAAAGGTGTTTGGAATAAAACTCTCAGGAAGAAAGATCAGATAGCCTAGGAGAAGATCTGAAGCCTCCAGCATAAGCAAGACATAGACCTGCTCGAGGGGGTCCAGAGGAGGCCATGAAGATGCTCAGGGGACTGGAGCCACCCCCCTGTGAGGACAGGCTGAGGGAGTTGGGGAGTTCAGCTGGAGAAGAGAAGGCTCCAGGGAGACCTTACAGTGGCCTGCCAGGACTGAAAGGGGGCTGCAGGAAAGCTGGGGGGGGGGACTCTGTATCAGGGAGTGTAGGGATAGGACAAGGGGTAATAGTTTTAAACTGAAAGAGGGTAGATTTAGATTAGACATAAAGAATAATTTCTTCCCTGTGAGGGTGGTGAGGCCCTGGCACAGGCTGCCCAGAGAAGCTGTGGCTGCCCCCTCCCTGGAAGGGTTCAAGGCCAGGTTGGACGGGGCTTTGGGCAACCTGGGCTAGTGGAAGGTGGCCCTGCCCGGGGCAGGGGGGTTAGAGCTAGATGATGTTTAAGGTCCCTTCCAACCCAGACCATTCTGTGATTGTATGATCTGTCAGGGTTTTTTAATGGATTAACTGGCAAGCCAAAAGCTGGAAAAGAAGGCTTTCCTTCTTCCTTGATCACTCAGATTTGATGTTAATCAACATGCTGCCTAATCATGTATGACATCTGTCCTTCAGTTTCTCAAATTTGCTTTAGGTATTCTTTTCGATGAACCTTTTATCCTTTAAAAGACTTTATCAGCCAGAGTTATGAAGCCTTAAATTTTCTTGGAGTTTATTCTCCAAAAAAATGGGATATTCTGATAATGGCTTTAGTAGCATGATTTTTTCATGATGTGGAATGAGCCTGTTCTGATGTTGTTACAAGGCTGATTTTTGGATTAAGCAACGTGTACAACAACTTGTATTAAAGTTATTAAAACTGTGACTACTCTTTGAAACATAAGAGAAAATTTACATTCCGGTCTATTAAGGAACTGAGAGGTCTGGCAGCAGCAAGGGATTTTTAGCTTCCATCAAATCCACCAACACAACTAATACAATGCATCATTTGTGCCTAAGCATGGAAAAGCCCTTGCTGGCTGAATTAAAGATTCACAACTTTATAATAAGAATTACCTCAAAGAAACCACAAAACCCCCCTTTGTCATCCTTGAAATTTTGCAGCCATTGCTGGTCATCCCAGAAATATCTTCTTCCAGCAGCTGACACTTGTTCCATGAATCCAGAAGTGAAGCTGCACCAACAAAGCTGATCCAAGAAAACTTCTTCCAGAAGCAGCTGGTCGTTGTCGTTTTTGTTGTCCTTTGTTGCAGCTGTACACAGACTAACTGGTCCTGCTGCCAAAACTGTAGCAAAGCTTCTCAGTACTATCAAGGTTGACGCAAAAAAACTGAAGTTGTCCGGCAACAGAATGTCAAATACATATTGAAATGCGACTCCACTTTTGGCAGTTTGTGAAGAATGCATCTCCCAGAGGCCGTGTTACATCCACACAAACATGTACTTTGGTTCCTGGGGGCACCTGCCAAAACCATCGGATGCATTTGGTATATAGATATATTTAAAAGAAACCACATTAAAATTGGCATAAGCTTCCTCTCCAGTAATTTTTGTGTTTGCTGGTTGAGCACACAGTTATTCTGGGCTTCTTTCATTTCTGCACTCTCCTGACAGTTTTTGTCTCTTAGATGATATCCTTAAACTCTCTAACTGTTTTGTTCTTTTGCCCCTGCTATGAGTGTATGTCTTGGTGAGACTAGTGTTTTTAACATTTTTTACTTGGTACAAAATATTCTTCCCCTCCTATCTCCCATCAGTCTTATGTGTTGTTTCCAATGTTTTTTACTCTTTACCTTGCTTATTTCTTTGAGAAACAATATCACTACTGTAAATTTGTTCACTACTTCTGCCTGTTGCTATTCTTACAGTGCTTTTTTTTGACATCAAGGTACTTCATAATATTTCCATTTCCTCTTATGTTGAGTGCCTGTTCAATTCAACTGCAGCATTATCGGTTTTACCGATTCCTTGAAGCTGTCTATACCACGCAGAGTTTGCTGATATCTGCAAACAGCAGCAAAACAAGGTAATTAATTTTGCACCTTTTTCTGAATTTTAGGGCACGGTCTTGGTTTGACATGTATAACACAGCACGTGGTTCCAGGTGCTTTTCATTTGTAGCTTATGTTTATGCATGGAGTTACTCTGCCCTTGGTGCAAAACTTTGCATTTGTCTTTGTTGAAGTTCAGGAGGTTCTTGTCAGTCTGTTTCTGACAGACTATGATGCCATTCAGTAGCAGTTCTACCCTCCAGTGAATTTCCCACTACCCCGAATTTGGCATCATCCAGAAATTTGATGAAATCGATTTCATGCCATTTTCTAGGTTGTTAATTAAAACAGTAGATGGAATTTGCCACAGTGTCAACCTCTGAAAACATGACTCATAACCACCTGCCTGTTCAGCGTGGAACCAGTGACCATTGTTTTTTAAGTCTGACAGTGCAATCAGTTTTGCACTCTTTCATCTAGACCATATCTCCCCAATTTGTCTACAAGGATATCAAAGGAGCCCGTGTCAAAAGCCCTGTTAAAGCCAAGGTAAATGAGACGTGCCGCTCCCACCTCAGCGACAGAGCTTGTCATTTCATTGTAGAGCTTGATCCATTTTCCCTTGGCCAGCCTGTGCTTTCTGTTCTCAATTACTTTCTTGTTCTTCATGTGCCTGGAAATGTCTTCTATGAGAACTTGCTCCCTGCAGTCCAGTCTGTAGATGCCCCGAACCTGTTCCTTGCCTTCTTTGAGATGTCGCTCAAGTTTATTTCTGTTTCCCCAGAAAAGCAGTTATTATTGACCAAGGTACTTAATAAGAGACTGTCTCCCCAGGAGAAAACTTTGGCGTTTTTAGAAGTTCTCTTTTCAGAGATTATGTCAGTGATGAGGGTTTTTAGCATAAATAAAAAAATAATTTACTATCACATGCTATTCAGTGGAAATTGTCAGTGAACCCTATTTCCAAGTTATGTCTCATCAGTCATTTTTTGTTCAATCTCTCCATAGTGAACTAGATCCAGAATCTTTTGGTAATTCATTTGAGCTGATCATCAGCTCTTTGCATTTCGGAAGAGAGATGTAAAATTCCACTTCTATGCAAACGATATGTTTCTCAAGAGAAAAACTGATTTTTCAGTGACGCAGTTTACCAACCCATAGAAATCTGGTTGTTTGGTTTTTTTTTTAAAAAAAAAAAAGCTTAATTCCTGTGAAGGTATAAAAATTGTAGAGAATGTGCACTGATGATGTGATGTATTTTATTAAAAGTATATGAAATTAGAACATCACATGAAACTTAGAAGAACAGTAAAATTACATTTTGTATTTTTTTGTGAAAGTTTGTGCCTTTGTAATTTAAGAGAAGAGATGCTGCTGCACACCAAATGTATACTAGAATGCATAAGAACACGTGCTGTATACTTGTGAACTGATTCACTGATAGGTAGCTGGACTATATTGAAATACTGCATCTATTGTATTCGTTCTAATATTTTAAGCATTTTTCTGTTGTTCCTTAACTCATTTAACAGGATCGTCTGTAAAGTAGTTTACAAAGTGTCCTAAATCTATGTTTTGAATCACTGCATAAGTGCTTTGGTCTACCAGAGCTTTAGGTGTATACTGTAGTGTATAGAAAGATTATGAATTAATCGCCCTTTCCAACTGAGTAGTTAATGGATATTGATCACTGTTTTGTCATGAATTACAATGTATTCTATCATTTGAATGTTGTTTGTCAAATACTTTTTTACAAATTACTGTGCAGGACCTTGTATCACAGCTGGTGTAGTTTAAGGTTTGGACAGAGTCACTGTGAATGAAGCCCTGCTGTGAAATAAAAGTCAAAAGGCATCTTGGCATCCCAACCATTTCCTTGGGAGAAGATTACAGCCTGAGTATTTTGAACTTTATTGCCATGGGCCTCATGACAGTATTCAGAAACATGCATGGCATTTCTGTTAAAGAAACTCAGATGTGCTTAGATGCAAGGGATGGCATTCTTGCGTTTATCAGTATCTTGCAAAAAAAGAAGTTAGATGTTTTTATGCTTTTGGGGTGCAGTAGAAATACAGTGAAGATTGTGTAGTTAATGCACATAGAAATTGAGGTTCCTGATTTCCTAAACATAATGTGTTACGAGAAGGAGGAAATGACTAATCTTAGCTCTAGATGGAAATGTATTTATTGAGAAAGAAGGGGGGGGGGGGCAGGGGCAGGACTTGACAGCTCTTCTTTGAGTGAAATGTTGTTTCTTGTTTTGGCTTGCTCTGAGATCAGAAGTACCATGGAACCACACAGAGAAAATGTGCTGCATTTTTTAACTTCTGAACACGCAGAGTAAAGTAAAAGGAAACTTAAAAATCATTTCATGTTACACGCATGTGTGATTCCATCTAAATTGCATCAATTGAATTCTGTTCCTTACACCCCTGTGTTTCAAGGACAGATGAACCTATGAGAATTTAGGGCCAGATAAAGATAAATATGAAGCTCTTCAGGAAGTAAAATCCTTCTAAAATGGAGTTGGATCTCCTCCTACCTGGACTGGCAGGCCTACAGTATCTTGCATCCTGTTCATGATGTGATAGGTTCCTTAATGAAATGGTCATTATGAAGGCTTCTAGTCAGGCAGAAAGACCACAAAGTCAAAAGAAATTGGTGATGATTCTTCTGGGTTGGGTGCAGTTCCTTTTGTCTTCTGCATTGGCACTCACAGAGCGGTGAAGAAAGCATTACATCTGGCATAATTCAGAGTACAGGTGAGGTCTGTCTGATGTGGACTTTGTTGTTGAATTGCTGCTGTCAGACAGTAACCAGGTAGCAATCTGAGAAGCCTGCTTCTCAGAAGTCCAAAGTGTGTTTCTGGTCAATGTTAAACCTGGAAACAGTAGGTAGTAAGAGTGTACATTTTTGAGTTTATTACCTGAGAATCACTGCAACAGTGTTTAAGTAGAACAAAAATTAAATGCTTGTGTTAATGAGTAACACATAAAATGTGCTAGAGTCATTTATGAAGGAAGAGGTTTTGTGAGTTAATAGTTTTGAAAGAGTGTGTATATGTATATATCCTTATCAAAATGAAGTTCTAAAAGTAATGAAAATTACATAAGGGAGTATCTTCCAAGTTTTGAGTGTGTTCTGCTGATACATAAGTCCACAGGTAGTCAGCTATATGGACCTCCCAGGTATGTCTGTCTTATCCCATTTTTCAAGTCCCAGAAGAGTTGCATTTAACAGAATTGTAGCTGTCTCAATAAGTTTGATTTCACCTTTGGTGACAAGAAATAATAACAACTTTGATGCCATTATAAAGCAGAGCAGTGCCTAGCAGTGTACAAGATAACTGTACATGAATTTTCACTGGAAGAAACAATTTTGGTTATGATTTCAAGAAGATTCCAAATTTTCCTTGGAAGTCAATTATACACTGTTAGTAATAAGTAATATAAGTAGTTAGTGTCGTTTTGATATTTCTTCCAGCAAAATATGTACCTTTGACTGTTGTTGCAGATGGTGGCTTTATCTGTGGAGTTAAAACCTGTAGTTTAAATACTTTTTAAAGTGACATTGGAAATTCCAAATAGGACTGTTTTGTTTCACTTTTCTTTCAAGGTAGCATGTAATTGTATTAGATATAATATCTTTGTGAAATTGTCAGTTTATTTACTTGGATTTTAACTCTGCTGAGATTGAATATAAAGGACATTGGTCATGACATAGATTAACACAGAGTATGTTTTCTTTGATAAAAACTACCATTTTTAATAGTTCAATTGCAGTAATATTTATAGATGGGTGCATAAACTTTATTCAGCTTATCTAATGAAGATGAATGATTTTTCTAAAAACAGTACATTAAAATTCACTTCTAGTTTTGAATTGCATTGCAATCCTACATGGTGAATCCCTATTCCTTATAACAAACTAAGCAGTTTTTCTGAACTGAACTGCTGAATTCTCTTACTATTTTAGTAAAAAAGAATAGTCTTGTGTATTAGGCTTGAGAGTTTATCTTTCCAAAATATAAACTGCATCACTAATATAAATTCTGTGGTTTGGTAAAGCTCTGCCCATGTAATCCATCTGTAATAATAAGGATTAAATACTGGTGCCACTGAAATCATCTGTTGAATTTGGAGCCAGTATTTCACCTGTAATTTGTAGCCAACACCTTGCACATCGTTTATGGTTACCTTACACGTGCTGACTTAACAATTCTTCTCTTAGTGCTTTTAAAACACGTATGACTAAAGTTTCTGGCATTTTTCTCTTGATTCATTATGAGCTTAGTCCGGCATGGTGATGAATGCTCTTGGTCCTCATGAAAACGAACAGCATTCAGTACTCCTCAAGAGGGACAGTGCAGTGTGGTGTCTGTTTGAAGAGCTTACTGCGCAGAGCAGAATGTGGTTTGACACAGGAAATACACTGCATCACAGTGCAATTAAAAGAAAGCTGCACCCCAAATGCTATCAGATACTTCATATATCTCTCCAAGTTTTTTATCATGTGACTAAGAGAAAGCAGAAATCCCTAATATCGGTTGTTCTTTACTGCAGCCTGTTCAGGAAGGTGTGTAAGCTTGTGCTTAGCTGTCACTGTTCTTCACTGAACTCAGCTTGTTGTTGTAACCAGTGGGACATCAAAGGTTGCTTCAGGGTTTTGCTGGATCTGAGCCTGCACCTTCAGTAGCAGATCAAGGAGGAACCTTTACTTGTGGTGATTTTTCTTAGCTGCTCATCGCTAGGATCAGATTGTGGAGGGCATCTTGATTTAATGATAACATACAAGACCTTGTTTTCCAGACAGAAGTTCAGGTCAGTACTTGTTCTGAAGTAAGTAATGAAGAGTTGCCTCTTCTCAGCAGTACCAGAAGCCTAAGGCACCTACCAGATTGCAGCAGCCATGGTGCCTCAGCACATACTAGCAGTCCCACAAACCCATCCAAGCGGTCCAAATCTGTAATCTCCCCAGCTGTCAGTTCTGCAATGAACGACAGTATCTAACCACCTGTATTTTCATGCATATTTAAACGTAAACGTAACATAAACGTAAATCACGTGTTATCAAAGTCAGTCATGTAAGGAAAAACATTCTCATTTCATTATTCACTTGTCAATTCAGTATAACAAAACTATTTTAAATATACATGAATTCCTGTAACACTTCCAATGTACTACAGAGTCCAGCAACTATCTGAATATAGGATCAGTATGGCCTGAATAATGAGCCAGATCTCCCCTCAGTTCAGCACGGATTCAGAGCAGTATTCTCTACGTGACATGGTGGAAGTTCATATTTCACTGTCATAAGACATTGTTTTTAGGAAGCTAATTTGCCGAGTAGAATTTTTGTTCCCCAGATGTGTTCCAGCTTCATTTTGTTCAAATTAGGGGGAACAACTTTAATTATTTTATGGTATTTGATTTGACTATTTCTTTAGCAGTAGTATGAGGTATTTTCCACAATTGGCAAAGACATTATTATATAAAAGGCAGCTGGATTGCTTTGTTTCAGGAGTCTAAATTAATTGCATACAATACATATATGACATTTCCAGTTCTTTGGTTTGCCTGTAAAATTGATAAGCTCATGTTTCTGTGCAACATCTTTGTTAGCTATGGCATTCTGTCTCGCAGCTACAAAACAAATAAAGTTAATTTCACTATTCTTAAAACATCAGTGATTTACTTTACTCCTACCTGAGATCATTTTACATTTCTTGTCATATGCTGGAGAAGAAAACATATATATAGATAATAGTTCCATCCTGCAAGTCCAGGTGGTACTGCTGACATGGAATATGTGGAGAATTTCGTACTTGCAAGAAGGAATGGAAAAATAATCTACTGTGTTGTTTATGTGGTGATGACATATGCCTTTGAGACATATGTTAGCTCTTGGAATATTGAATGCTCTCTAGGTGAAGATACATCGCTCAGTTTTTATAAAGATATTTTTCTGTATATTTTGGGTAAAAGCCAAAATTCTTACAAATAATTTGAGCTAAGGGATTAGGTAGATAACTTGAAACAATGGGGATGAATCATTTTATACCTGATTATAAATAGACGTGTACAGAAATGAGATATATATTTCTTTGGAAACTGTTGAGCATTCCTAAAGTTTGTAAAGTCTCATTTTAAATGGTAGGTTTTCCAATCACATGAAAAAATACTAACAATATTTATCATGTCTTTGTATTAAACTAGAAATACATGTGCCAAATTCCAAATGGGGGTTAAGGATATGGATAACAATAGGAAATAATGCAGAAATTGAAAATGAAAGCAGCTGAAGCTATGTCCTCTAGTCTATGTCCTTATGTTCTGACATCTTACAAGCTAATTTGGGATTTTTATATACATGTCACAATACTGAAAGTCATGATTAAAACATATATTGAGTTTCTCAGTGTCCATTTTTCTTACTGTTTTCCTCTACCAGATTAGAATGAGTTACAAAGTGTGAGCACTTGCACACCTTTTGTTTTCCACGTGCAGTTAGCATACATGCGTTCATGCAAAGTTAGACATGTTAAAACCTTAAGTAACTCTGTGCAGAAATAGAGCTTCACAGCTATGAACTTGTACACCTTTTCAGAATACATATGTAAGTAGTTTTCTACATGCTACTCTATTTAAGTGTGTATGGACATTGGCATTCTGTTTAGGTGAGCTTGATTGAAGTAATAGAAGGTATTTGTTACTGGAAAATCAGAAAGGATGAAGTGAACTTTTAAAGGAATGCAAAGCAAAATAGTCTTGTGATGAGTTTTTTGGTCTGTTTTAATCCTGCAGTCCATAATCACTCGGCAGCCATTTCAGAAAGAAGCATGAGATGAATACAAATAACGTCCTAATGATCCTCAGCGTGGTTGTTCCTGTGATGCAAATTTTACATTCTTGCTATCACAGTTGGCTGGCTGATGCCAAGTTTTGGGCTAGTTGCTGTGTTTTAGAGAACTCTGATACGAGATGAAGGCATAAATGTAACACTTGAAATAGTTCAATTTTGGAATTGGGTCAGATGTTATATAGAGTTAATGGAAGTGTGGCTTGAGTTGGAGGGTGCCCATTGTAAGAATGAATGTTAAAAATACTGAAATGAATTGTTCAAATGGAAATGTTGTTTTGGCATTCATCATCCAGAGGCACAATGGTGATAGGTTTGTCTAGTGGACCTGTGTGCATGATTGTGCTTTTGAGTGTTGGCTAGAAGAACTAATGGAAAAAGAGCTACTCACTTCAAAAATAAGGTATCTTTTTTGTTGTTGAGTATATTTTGTTCTGTGTTTTTTTAAAAAAGTCTTAAAAATTCAAGTAGCTTGTTTTTTAAATACTAAGTTACATTCCAATTCTGGTTTCTTTTAAAAGGCTTCCGTAATAAAATCACTATTTGCATCAGTGCAATTACTAGTTGAGTTAGTTTGCCAGGCCTTTTTTAGCCTAGAGAGACACAAATGACATACTTGACTGTTGAGTGAGGCTTTCTGAGACTGTGAAGAGAATGGGTTTTGCTTTCTTTTAAAGTTAACCTTTTGTCAAACTGTTTATCGAGGCTGTAGAGGTGATTATTTCATGTAAAATAAATGTCAATTTCTTTGTGCAAACTTTTTGAAAACTCATTCTTTACTCATCTCATCACTTCCATTTTAGCCAGATTTGGTGTTGACTCAAATGGAAGCAAGCTACCTTTTTATTGTTTCCTAAATGAGGATTACTTTCCTTTTTATACATAAGCTGTTGGCGAAATTATATTTCAGACATGGGAGTGAGAAAGCTGCTAATATATTCCTTAAATAGGAAGAATCCTAGCAATATCTACCTAGCAGAAATTGAGAGAAGATATGTATATGTACACACATTTGCACACACATAAATGTATTATTCTTACATGATATCAAGTGATTAAAAGTTACACTGTGTATAGGAAGGATATCAGAGGAACTTCATAAGTCAGAAATAAAATTATAATGCATAACATTGAAAGTGGTTTTCATTATTTTCTTTGTATGCTTCTCTTGAAGGATTGTTCATCCTCAGAAGAATATAGCATTGCTGCAGCGTTGCTACCCCTGACAACTGCTTTTTATAGGGTAAGTTTTTATTGAAAACCACTCCTGTTTTGAATTTTTCTACATTACATACATTGTTAAAAAGAAGAAAGGGATTACAGGAGATATATGGCAGGTAGGGAAGATTAATTCTAAAATCAGTTGTTGTCAGTGGAAGTCTTTTAATAGGCTGTTGTGGATATTGCTTCAGAATTACACTAACTGATGTTGGGTGATGATGATGATGATGATAAATTTAGCCAGAACTAAATGCGGGCTTATATGATGGGTTAGAGAATTATCACTGAATTATAAATAGTCACTAAAATAATAGAAAATAATGATTTCTGATGTTATTGTATAAAATATGTTTATTAGAGTACGTTTTTGTGTAATTTGGCATGTTAAGCCTTGGCCAAAAAGTACATGTTAAGTTTTCAGCTTGTTAACTTTGCAGAATATTATGAATGGCTTGTTCTAACTGTACATTTGTTTTCCATTTCTTGTGTTGTTTTTTTCTTTTTCTTTTTTTTTTTTTTTGCATAGTGTTTGATAGTGATATGATATGATATGATATGATATGATATGATACGATACGATACGATACGATATGATATGATATGATATGATATGATATGATATGATATGATAGTAAAGATGAAAATGTAAATAATGTAGTGTCCCAATACAGCTGCTTTTTCACCAGTTCTGGTTAGCTCAAGAGCCACTTTTTAGGATATACATATCTGAGGAGGTAAGTTCAGCATGTGGACTTGCCTACAATATTAAATAATCGTTGTTTAATGTCAATATTGTTATACAACCCAGTTTGGGAAATAAGTGTTTAATCATTGATAATTGGTACGTCATGGTACTGCAAAATAGTACTTATTGTGACAGTTTAGCTAGACACTAATAGCATAGTAAAAATTAAGAAAAGTATAACCTTCCATCCTTCAGATGGTGTATGAGGTGTTTATGAGTAGTCATAGATAAAATGCAAAGAGATTCCTATTTTAGCTGAATAGAAACTAGGGTTTCTGCGACAATAAGCTGAGAAATCAATTGGTCTGTACATTCTGATTGAACAATTTCTGATTGTTTTAAACTAGAAATAGATGCCATGCTGTAGTTTTCAGAATAAAAAATGTGGAAATTTATCAGTCATAGAACGCAGAAACATCTGCTGAAGACGAGCAATTTTGACAAAGTCACATGCACAGGAAGTTTCTTGAAATCTCCTATTTAAGACAGTGTTTTCTGCATTCATAGAGCATAAAGTGGTAAAAGTGGTAGATTTTTTCTCTCTTCTAATAGTTTGAACTGTGAAAAAGCTTTATTTAAATGAGCTTTGTTTTAGAGCTCTACATAATACCCCAAGACTGCTCTCTGGAAAGAGTCTACAGGGTATTTTCATATTCTTATATAAACTAACCCAATGAGACATTGAATTTTTCAATCCCAGCAAATAAACTCTCACCCATCTTTAATTACAAGTTCATCTTTTTCTATTCCCTCTCTTTTGAATCCTAGAGTAGCAGAATCATGAATTGTCATGCATTTCTGACACAAATACTTAATGTGGAGAAAGAGCTAATGAGCTGTAGAGAATTTCTATTTCCCTATTTTATTCTTGCTACTTCATTAATACTATGTTATGAAGAAAGATTTACATTAGTTTTGTTTTATTTTTTGATTTTTAGATCCTCTAATAAAATTATGTCCAAGAGAGTCCACATAGCTCTTTACCTTGAGAGGTACAGAGAGTATTTTGGGGAGTTGTAGCAGTTTGGTGAGCTTCCTCATTCGGTAAAGTTTGATCAAGTAGGGAAAAAAGTAAATGCAGTAAAAAAATTGTTTTCTGTGTGGAGTATCATAAGTGTTAAAATAAGCTTGAATTAGTTCTAATTTCACAATCAAGGAGAACATAAAGCTGCATTGAATATAGAATATCTATAAGTAATTTCTTCTATGCACTTGTATGTTTTCTAGGAGTACCAAGGTCTCACACCATTTGTCTCTCAAAAAGAAACGTGTAAGAAGCATGATGGTTTTTTTTTAATGTTCCAGACCTGAACTAAAAATTAAAATAACCTGACTGTTAACTTGCAAAAGCCAGCTGCTAATGCATAATAGAAAAAGAATTTTGTTTTTCCCAGATCTAATCCTCAGGTTCAGTGATGGCCCCCTTTGGTATGTCCCATTAGATACAATTCTCTGGCAAAAGTATTTATTTTGGTATAAAACTATGCATACTAAACACAAACTGATGTGTTGTTCAGAACATAAGATTAACAGTTTAAGGTTCTGTTTGGAATTTGAGTAAAAATGAAACTTTTCGGAGCACTTTTCAGCTTCTCTAGAGGTTTTCAAAATTGTATCCTAGACTAGAGTGGGTAGGTTCTAGCTGGCATGAACCTGTGTAGGAACAATGTTCTGTATTAGTGTTCTTAAGAAAAACGAGTGTCAGTCTTCCACCTTGTTAACATCTCTGTTACCCTTTGGAGGGATTCATGCTCTGGAAGTTACACTAAACTAACTTTCCTCTTCCCCTGTTTTGGGGAGAAATCATATCAAACCCTGCTGCTTTGCTTTTCTTCATTGAGCTTCCTGCTTTCTAATGTTAACAGTTTATAAGTTCTCTTTTCACTTGGTTTCCCTTGGTTTCCCTTGACCAAAATCTTAGAATGATTAAAGTTTTCTTGCTTAACACAGCATATTGCTGTTCTGTCTCTGATAAGTCCAGAGGAATGTACAAACTAAAATTAAGGTCATTTGGGGGATTATTTGTTTTTTATTAAAATACCTTCAGGAAAACTGGTATGTTTGCACTGTCAAGCTGTGTCACGGCCTTTTCTGCTGAGTTGCCTCTCAGTGTTCTTTAACTACCACATCCAGTGCAGTTTACACACGCATGCCTGTGCACACGCACACTTGAAGCTGCATTTCCTTTTTCTGAAGGCAGAGCTGCAGGTATTCCAACACAGGCATCAGTATGCAGAACTTGCTCACCTCTGCTGTAAGCGTGATTGTGTTTACGCTTCCCAAAAAACGGCGGAGTAGTGCTTGGCAGCATGTACTGGTCTGTACTGATGTTTCTGCTACCAGAATACCACGTTTAATGCCAGGAGCATATTAAGTTTTGTTTCACCTAGCCCTGTTGAAGCTGCACAGTTCATGGGAGCCAGAAATAGGCAGGAATTGTGAATCTAATGGTGACTCAGGTTTTCATCTGTGTGTGCATTGGTATTACTGTGCAAGTGCTACTCCAAACCAAGTTATCAGTGAGAAAGCCTGTAGTAAATCTAAGAATGTTGTAGAGTTCTATCAGTTCAAATATATATTTTACCATCTGTGTTTGCTGTAGCATTTTGATGGGGCATTATGATGGGATTTCATGTCACAACATTTTATTGTTAATGTAATTCCTGTCGCTTCAAATGAAATAATAAAAAGAAGTTGTATGTCATCACAGTTCCTTTATGAAAGGACTGTTGGGTATATGAAATGTTAAGTTTCAATTTGTTTACCTAACACAAAGCAGAGCACTAATGAAACAGTTACCTGTTCTTCCTAAATAGCTTTACTGTACGTGGCCACACACAGTGCAGACACCAAGTGTTGTTTGAGGTGTATGAATGAGAAAGATGTGTTTTCGTGTGAGTCCAGCAGATGAAACCAAGAAACTGAGTTGTAAGAGAAGCATAGTCCTGGAGATGATGTTGGTAAGATTCTGAAATGGCCTTCTCATGAAGTAATCAGTGCTCTAGCCTTGGGATATTTTAAAATACTCTTGGAAAAACAGTAAAAAATGCATAGAAAGGAACAAGCTTGCACGATCTAAGAGGTCTTGTCTTAATGTCTCTGCTTACGTAAAGATTAGTCGAGATTGTTTCTCATATATCTAATTAGAATAACAAAAAACATTGCCCTGTGTGCAGCATGCTATCAGTTCTTGGGATGTCTGGTGAAATTTCAGAATTCCAGCTCTTGAGTCTGGTAAGTGATCGGTTGTGAAACTTGATCAGGCAGAATTTGATCACACTCTCATAACTGGTGGGATTAAATTAATAGACGGGAAGTCAGTACTGATTGCATATTTGTGGCCTGGAGAAATAATCGGATTTTTCTAGATGAAACAGTCACAATGCATTTTTAAAAATTTAAGTATTGGACAGGAGCTGTTAGCAAAATGTGACTCATCAGTGACAGTGGTCTTTGGTGTGTACTGTTAATGTCACAAAAACAAACACATCTTTTGCTTCTGGGTTAGAAAAAGGTTTTCGTTTACCGTTAGTAATACTGTTGGAATTCTGTTTAAAATTGAAATAATATAAATAAAATGTATTTATACATGAAGATAAAAGAATTCTTCCATGTTTTTTGGTACGGATGACCCATGCTTATTTGGTATGCGGTCGTTTCTTCTGTGTATAAAATAGAAGTGTAGTGTTTCCTGCTGCAGCAAAAAGAGATCTTTTTCTACATGTGGGAAGAAAGGACAAGGTGAAAGGACAAATTTTAATCATATTTTTATTTTGTTAACTCATCAAGGAAGACAGTTTTCTGAGCCTATAATTGGCAGTGTCAAATTCACAGGATTTGGATACTCCGTTTCTGTTAGGTCTCTTTGCCAGGGTGGCAAGGTGTCATGTAGAAAGGGTGGTGGTCAGGGGCAGGCACCAGTTGCAGCCTGTTCGCTGGACAAGAGGCAGAGGGAGCAACAGCTCTTGTCCTCACTGCCATCCCATGCCAAATCAGAGGGTCCACTTCATCTTCCCTCCCTTTTCAGCTCAGGTGACATTTGGCAGTCTGATCAAGGATTCTTTCTTTCATCCCTCAACCATTGCAGAACATGAATGTGCGGATTATAATACGATGTTCTCACTTTCAGGGATTTTTTTCAAAATTTTAGAAGTAAAATTTTGTGCTTAACCTGGGTATAATCATCTGTGTTCCCATACCATTCTAAGGATATTCTATCACACTGCACAGTAGATAGTAATGCACTTGCACAATTTTGTTATTTGGCATTCAGAAGTGACAGTTCTGATCACCTGTGAACAAAGAAAGTGGCATAATAAAAATATATTATTCTGAAAGTAAAGTTTGTTAAGGGTAGAAATGATGAATGGACTTTTATATTTTACAGGTTAGTATTTCTTTTAATTACAGTATCCAGAGCACTGTCATTTTTCAGTCACAAGTGTTTCAGATTTCTGAGTCAGTTGTTGATGTACACTTGGATGATGCTGATCTATTTTTAGCAGAAATAACCCAAATGCAGTAAACTGCCTCACAGACTGGATGTATTGCATCAAAATTGACATCATTTAGCATAATGCAGTGAGATGCTTTGGAGACTGTTTCGTAAGTTTTATGTGGCCAAATTGTCATTCTTGGGAGAAATGGAGGAATAGATTGATTTTTACTTTTTTTAATTTTAATGCTTATGAGCCACCAATTTTGAATAAAATTTCAGTTGGATAGTGATGCTAATTTTATTCTAGAACTTGCAATGAAACATCAGAGAAATATTTTGCAGACTATGGCTAACTGAAATCCTTTGGGTATGCTGTTGTTTGTCCGCAGGTCTGCTCAGTTATCATTCGTGCTCTATACGCTTACACCTTTGTTGAGAAGGAAATGGAGTTACATAAAATAGGACAATTGATTTATTCAGAGTTTTAAAAGATTATAAATTTTGGTCAATCATTTTACTTAAAAGTTTTGAATATAGTACAGAACATTATTCAGGTCATCTTAGGGAACTGTCCTAGTAGCATTTTCCTGATTGAAAAGATTTTAATCTGTGTTTATTTGAAGTGGGTTTTGTTTAAGATTTTTTTTTAATAATCTTCAAGTAGAGTACAAAATTGATTTAACAAAAAAATTTGAAGATTATAATAAAATGTGAAACTGAAAGTATTCCATGTTAAGACACCAATATGAATAATTCTGTTCTCCACAGTGAAGTATACATGCTCTTTTGCATAGGATAATAGTAAACCAAAATTATTATGTGTATACTTCCCTAGTTGAAATGAATTACCAAGTTTCAGTAACAGTTATGACAGACTTTCAATGGAAGAAAACCTTTACTCCCTGAATAAATGACCACTTTACTCCAGAGCCTGCTAGGTGTGGGAGGGATTCCCAATTACAAGGATAAAGGCTTTCTCTGAAGATTAAAGAGGCAGTGCTAGAGAAATTGATATCAGAAACATCAACATTTGCAATGTGCTCTCTGTTGTATAGCATCAGCTACAAAGTCAGAGAAGCTACCTAAAGAATGCCTAATGTGGAAATCTGTGATGATGGGTGACGAGTTAATTCCATTGTTATGTTTCTATCAGACAAGTTTTACAGTTAATATCAGCTGGAATAAGCGGAATATTGGACCAACTGTATTGTGGAAAGCAGTGGGCAATTTGGTGCTAACATCATCTCTGTTACTTTGTGACAATTAATAACATATTAGTCTTTATTTAGAATTTGAGTGAATACAAGGGAATTCCATAAAGGTTTTGGATTAATCAGTTAATTTTGAAAAGCAAAATCGGTGGGTTTTTTACATTTAGCATGAGTTCTCATTCTTAACTTGTATTTCCGTACAACTGCGATTGCCCCAGTTAATTCTCATAAACATCAGCATGATCTTAGCCTTCTATAAAGCTAGAAAGACTTTCTGGTACGTGTTAGATTTCTGTACTGAACTATTTTAATTCTTGCATCTAGTTAATATATTTCCTTTTAAATGTTTGTCTTACTCTGACATGCTGCTTCTTTAAAATTCTCCACTCTTGAATTGCTGGCTTTAATTTAGGAAACTCCTATCCCGAAATACTTCCTTTATTGTCTTGGCAAGAAGTTTTGTCTGCTTCCATTAATTTTCTTCTTGCATCTCTATTCTGCCAGTTCTCATACTATGGAAGTGTTTTTGTGGCTGAAATTGTATTAAATAACATTATTTTTAGTACTATACTTATTTATCCATTTTCAGAATGGTAATCCCTTAAATGTGGAAATATATTAAGTTGCCTGCTTGAAAACCAGCAAGAATATGTCTGTGTCATATAGTAGATACTATGGAAGAAGCTGAACCACAAAAGAAAATGTCTGTAAGCAGACTTTAAGTGGTTCCTATTCATTACATAACTTCTAAATCAAACAGCAGGGAATTTAAGGACATCACACAGAAGAGAAGAAATATTTTTCTGCAGTACTTCAAATGCAGTAATAATTATCAAAAGAACATATATTAACTTTCATCATTGGATTTTAATGTTCTTCACTATCAAAGCTGTAATGCTTCTTTATGTCAGCTGAGATTGTAATGTTTCAACTCCAGCTACCAGTCTGGCTTGTTAGGCGAGTGGTCATGTTGGTGAAAAGTATAAAAGGTCACGATGCGCATGCCCTGTTTTGCAGAGGTAGGGTTGGATGGTAATCCTTTCACGTGATCCATATTTTTGTAAGGAAAAAATACAAGTTTATTCTTTAGATTGAGGTCAGTTCCTAGACTTCTGACACTAGTCCAACTTAAAATACCATGCAGTATATTTACAATGTAAGCTAGGTTTTTAAATCTTAAGTTGATTTAATACATAAATTGCTTTTCCATATATCATCTTGCTTAACAGTTCTTCATTCAGAGATCTTACTCATTTTGCATATATTCAAGCTGACAGGCAAAAGATTGATTAAGGGTATTTCACAATATTACTGAGCATGTATGTTAGCATTATTTGCATTACTGGTAAATCCAGAGCCCTAATTATGGAACTGCTGGTTTGGGTTTTGTGCGAAAGATGACAAAGATGAAGATCCTCATCCCTGAGAGCTTGCAATATGAATTTGTAATAAGTAATAATATTTGAAGTCAGGCTATTTGAGGCACTGCAAGGAAGCTGTGGAGCAGTATTAGTTGTCATTATTGTTGGTGATTCTGTCCACCAGTAAGTAGGTTAACTATGGCTGAAGTTTTTATAGACATGATATAAAAGCAGTATTTTTTTCAATTTTGAGAGGGGATAAAAACAAAAAATAACCCACTTGATGGGTGCTTATGCGTATGAGTGGGGTCATGGAAGAGAATGGTAAGGTGATGGTCAAAGTTCTGTCAGTATTTTCTAACACTCTCCCAGTCAAGGGGTTTTATTACATCCATTAAAAGTTTCTTTCATATAAAGATTATAGTTCAGTAAATCATTTTTGCAAAAGCAAACATACCCTTTTAGTTAAAACAGGAATCTGGGGATTCTTATTAGCTATGATGTAGTAGTTTTGCAAAAACAGATGCCAAAATGTCACCTTTGATCCTTAAGATGTTAATTAGCATATTTTGGTTTTGAATGGATACATAATACATGTCTGTAGAACAGATTTTTATGTCTTTGCAGGTAGAGCATATTTCACTTCCAAAACTGGTCTTAGGTGAAAAAAAATCTGGAAGAAATAAACCAGGAAAGTTTAATGTGACAGTTTAGCACATTAGCAGGACAGACTAACTAACTATTTCAAGGAGGGATTACAGGGTTACAGAAATACCTCTTCATTTAGAATGTTCGCCATGAAAGAATTTCTAGTGGTTTAATTAAAATTTCTGATAAAGCTTCTGATCTTAAAGTGAAGGAATGCAAATCTGAAGTAACAGTCCCTTGCATTTTCCTATCTGTAAGTTCAACATCACCTCCTGTTCACTACATCCTTATTCCAGTAGAATGGAACTTAATTTTCTGCATGAAAATACAATTTCTTTTATTGAATACAGTTTCATGGAACGTTATTATTATCTGTCCTGATTTGAGCAGCGTTATTTTATGTTTACAGAAGAGAGCAAGTGCTTACAGATGGCCGGGCAGATAAGTTACACATATTTGTGTATATTGCCTGCTTTTGTGTGAATTTCTGTGTTGCCATCCTAGATATCTCATCAACAATTTAAACTGAATGAGACCCAAGAATTGGGGTGTCACAAATGCTTTCCTGTCTTACAGTTTTCCCCTTCACTTGAACACATTATTATTCTCCCAGAGATTCAAACCCATAGTTGAAGTTTATCTGCTACTCTTGTTTTCATGGACATCCCTGCATTTTATCCACTGGCTGCTTCTTTATCCTTCATAATAGTTCCTACAGTTGAATTTTTTGTTAGGATATTCTTCTTCACATCATGGGCTTTCTGAAGTTAATACCGTATCAGCTCTCTGTCATTCCTTCATTCAAAGCACTCCTGACAAGAATTTACCAGGCATTTGATGTACTGGGCGGATCTCTCCTCTTCCTCCTGCATTGCTCCTGCTGGATCTGGATCTTACCATTTGGCAGAAGAGTTCCTTAACAACTGAGAAGAGATTTACAGGGTTTATTTGTTTCTGAGTGTAGACCTAGATAACAACTTTGTGGCTGGGAGGTTATTTTGTGGGTAGAGCTAATGCCACCATTCTAATACAGTCACACAGGTGCATACTCACTGCTGAGCCACCTGTTGCCAGAGGAATATGGTGACATTTTAGAAGATTTTCGAAATAGCTGTGTCACAATTTCAAAAACTCTTCAGATGGATTCAACACTACAACTGTGAATTTGTGAAATCTTTAACTAATGGATTTAAACCTTGGTGAACAGACTAACAGTAATCTCTATAATGAAATTAAATGTAAAAAAAACCCCACAAAACAGACCAAAACCAACTTTAATGTACTGTAGACAGAGGGAAAAATCAGTGCATTTTTTATCCACTTCTTGGAACTTAACCTTATCTAGAAGTGTGATGTTCTGGTATGAAAATATCTTCTCTTTCTTTTTTTGCAATTTCTGATCATCCTTCATTCTGCTGATTTTAATTAGCTTGATATGCTCCATATATAGCAGAACTTTAGAAATATTTTTGTTATCTCTTTGGAAAAAGAAGTATGTTGTGCATTATTTAATGTTACATGTAACTTTGTTACATTATAGATATCTGAGATATTCTGTGTGGCTTTTAGGTAATGTGTAGTAAATTATACATGATCTTCTGCAATCTGTGATTAAAGATCATGAGTAGTTTTGCCAGAAAATGTATACAATAAATAAAGCTCCCTCCAGAATTACATCCCAATTTTGCAAAATTCTAGAATTCTATTGCCCTCTGCTGGTTTAGTGTACCTGTTTGTGATTTGGTAGCACTGAATTATAAGAGAATCAGCCTTTCTTTTATTTTTCATGGTCAAATAATAGTAGATTAATGAACTGCTTTGCTACTCACACTTTGAAGTATTTAAAAATATAAATCAGTCTTGAGCCCAATCTTGTTTGGTGGCTTTCTGAAGATTGGAGAGATGGCAAATTGTTTTCTGGTGCTGAGGTTTTCTGGTTGGAGAAGATTGATTTAGTATTTAGTCTTTTTCCTGAAGCACTAAAAATCAAAACTAAAAAAAAAAACAACCCAGCAGAAGCTTCATAGTTCTTACTTTATGGTTTTATGACCTTTCACCACATTTGTGTGTAGGATATATGTGTGTATAATTTTATATTTTAGACCAAATGAGAAAACAATTTATTGAATTGCTTTTTTGACTGATGTTATCCATGCAGCGCTCAGACTTGAAAATGTATTCATGTACGCTTACACTCCTCTGAGTATGTGCATGCTGTGATAAATATTGGTGTATGTGTACAGAGTGATGCAGTGTGTCTGCAAGTAATACATAGATAAGCCTCGCTCCTGCAGGTCAGTCTATAGAGGTTGATCCTGTGGGACTTCTTTGAAGTCTTCTGAATTTTCCAGGTATCTGCGTGGGCACGACATAGATCTGAGTGCAGGACTGGCTCGTGGAATCTGTTCATACGCAGGACTTGGTTTACATCACCTCGGGGCGGGGAGCGTGTTCCTGTTGAGGGGTTCAGGGGACCAGTAGGTGGGAGTTGACTGCATGTCTGTGTAAAACAGCTCCCAGACAGGGAGTAACACTGTCACTGTGATGATCTGTAGGTAAGTTTACACTTGCAGACTTCCAGGGAGAACATTAACCAATACAGGGGAGAAAGAGCTGCGATCTCCTTTGGTATGCCAGGAAGATCTGTGGGTAGATTCACAGAAGTTGCAATAGCTTTCTCAAAGAGATCAAGCAGATAACCCATAGCACAGTGAATCCTTTACTTCAGAGTAAACTGAATGTCTCTATAAAGTAGAGTACTATTGAGTTTGCCCCTTCATTTCCATAACCAAAAGGGCAAAATCGTGTGAGAAAAGAGCAGTCCCAGGTACATCATTTATAATCTGTTTTTTACGCTTTTTGTTTTGTAACTCTTTTTCCAACTTCACAGTCAATAACTGAATCCTTTGCCTATCTGGAATAAACTTGCTTTCTTCTGTAAGCTTTTGTGCTGTAAAGGATAATGGCTGATGAGTGATCAGCACAAGGTGTTCTTTTCCAGAAACAAGCAATCTAAATCATACAATGTCATAGAGAAGCTATTTGGGGACCTGCACCTCTCAGTAAGTTTGGGAGCTGGTGCACATTTTTTTGAGCCACAAGTATCATTTTCAGAATCAGAAGTATCCAGTGTCAGGAAACAGAAAAAAAATTGTAGGCAGGTATTATCCAGTGCCATGCAGTAAAGTGGAAATAATGGAAAGAATTCCTGAACTCAAGAAGTTGCATATAGTCACACAGAGCAAGTCTCAAATCTACCTTGGTGTTTTCACAAACTCTTAAAATCTAATTCATTATTTTGATATGAGTAGTGTCTGTTTCATAATTTGGGAGGGAAGTGTTTGGGGGTTTTTAAGTGCCATTAATCTGTTGAAATAACTCGGTGTCCTTTGCAGTTAGCTCATTTTATGTTGGTTATTACAATTTACACCTCAATGCTCATCTAAGCTCTCATACAGGCAGCTTTAGAATAAGGACTTTATCACTTCAGAACTATTTTTATTATTTTATTCTGGGGTCTTTTTTTAAGCTGTCAGCCCTTAAATCCTCCCTTATAAGTAGGAAATTCTTTGCAGACTATGTTCATTCTGTCTGGCAGAAATGAATTATTGGGACAGGAAAAAAGGACATAAATATCAGTACAGTTTAGCTGTTCTATGGAAAGATAGCTGAAGATTTGTTTTATATAGGTAGTATGGCCTGATGAAGAACACTGAGCTACAATTTTATGTAAATTGGAGAAATCCTGACCAAATTCTTTTGAATGCAACAGTAAACATTGGGGCCCTTAGTTTCCATTCTAGTCAAAAGGGCTGACTTTGCACTCCCAGGGTGGAGAACGTAGACACTGCAAGCTTCATGGAATGCTTATATTTGTACCAAGGGTATTTTTAGTCCATGGGTTCTGACTGCATAGGAGCAGCAGTGTGCTTCTTAAGGTTGGTATTCATACTGCTTTTTTACAAACTAACCAAAACAAGCTGAGGATCCAAAGTGATTTTGCCCAAAACTGGCAGAGCTGAGCCTGGAACTGCAAGTCCTGACTCTGATTCTGTGCTCTGGCCATTATCAGGTTTTGCCATTTGTTTCAACACCTGCACATGATGAGAAGGATGATAGCTTTCTGATGGATTTTTTTCATCCTTTTGTAAACAAAACCATTTTTACTTTGTCTAAGAGTTACTGTCAGTGTTGATTTACATTGTTATATTTGAACATAAATGTCCATTATTTAAAAATTGTGTTTTGTACATGGCTGTTCACATTTTTGACTTCTGAGCACGGGAGGAGCATCTAAAAGCCCCTCAGCTTTCCTGTCATGTTTGTTCCCACGGAAAAATTTCATTTTTATTTCAGTAACACTATTGCTATGGACCCAGGGTAACAAGTTTAAACTTTCTTTTGGGTTTGTGCCAAAGATCACCCCCTCTTTACCTAGTTTACACAATTACCTAATTTGGGCTGAGGCATCAAAGGCAGCTGGACAGGCTGATAGTCAAAGCACTCCTTTGTGTGACATTCACCACACAAATTGGCATGAGTTAACTACCAACTAGCTAGGCTTGAACAGACATTTTCTCCTTTCTCCCTCCTTCCTCCTTTCTCTGACATCATACTCCCTTTTTCCAGCAGTATTGTGCCTGGAAATTACTACCAGTGGAAAAAAATAAAGAATAAATCAAACTAAAAGTCATGGTATGGCTTTAGCAGTAACAATTGCTTTCTAGATGTGTTGTCCATGGCTGAACAAGCCATTTTAAGCTAACTATATACATACCTACAAACAGTGAAAGCTATGAAATGTGTACAGCTCTTAAAGAATAGAGAGTAGTGTAAAGGAGGTAGCTTTACAGGAGGATAGAGATAGTCTCCATGTATATTTTTTAACGTTTTCTCATATTTTACAACCAAAGACTCTATATCACGTACAGCTAGTTGTCCTGCTGATGAACAGGCTTGACATAGTCCTGAGTTACCATATATTTTGTATGCCTGAGATTTTTTTCTGGGGATGCCATGCAGTCAATGTAAGTAGGACACTATTTGGGCTGTCCTGTTTGGTGATTTAATGGCTAGGCCAACATGGGAGCCATTACTGTGCAATCAGTTCTTGTTTCCTGTGAGCTACCATCAGCTGCATCACAACTGAAACTTGGGAACCTGTTGAACAAACCAACTCTCTTCTGTTTTAAACTGTATTGAATAAAAAAAGTCATATTTAATGCAACTTGGATCTTCCCCGCATTTAGATTTCTTAACAGGTTACAAAGAAATTTTATGAAATTCTGAATGATTAAATAAAAACGATAATTTCTCACTTTTTGATTGTTAATCATGCAAAGATATTTCAGTTGGGTAAATTTTAGTATCATGTCACATACCATTTCCTCAAACATACTGTTTAAAAGGACCTTGTCTTTGATAGGGAATGAATACATGGCACTTTATCAGGACTTTTAGTTCATGATGTTCTTGGAAGTGCATAAAGTGGAAAACACAGTTCAAAAAATTGCAAAACCAGAAATCTGTAAAGCAGACTTTAAAATTTTCAGCTGTAGTTTCCTAGTCTTGCACTTGAATGCCTGAGTGTCTACGAAGGATTTATTATATGTATTGGCTGTTGTGTACAATTGTACGGTTATAAATATTAAATAGAGTTGTATTCGTGCTCTACAGGAAACTGGTTTACAACATAATCATTAAAGTAAAATTTAGCTTCTAGATATAGTGTGTATTTCAGGTATGGGTAGTATTCTGAGTGGAAGTCAGTAAATGAGGCACCCAGTAATGTACTTTATTCTTCAGTTCTACTGCAGAAATAACCATAAGCAGGTATTTAGATTACCTGATTCTTATATGCAGTATACAAGACAAATTCTATGTATCGTTTTTCAAAGAGTAAGAACGTATGATAAAAGGTTTCATTCTTCATTATTCAGGTTACTGAAATAATTTCCTTTCATTGTATGTGGTTACCAAGAATATTAAACAACTCACTGGGAGACTTAGTGCTACCTAAACAAATATCTCTTGAAAAAACTGGTGCAGTCATAATGAGTAATGCTGTAACAATTCTGGTTTTGTTTGAGACCTTACAGGGATTCAGACCCTTGTGACTTCAAAGAACATACCCAATTTAGTACTCTTTCAGGAGCTGGGTTTGGGTCATACAGTGCAGTAGATAACAATGAAGAGAACAGTTTATCAGATCTTCTTCTGTTGCAACAAATTCAGCTTGTTGGAAGGACTCAGTTGCTGCTTACAATTATTTTAAATTTCATTAATACAGTTCTGACTTTTAAATAAAAATTTTTCATCTGAATACTGATTTCTATGTTGTATGACTAGGTTATTAAAAATACTATATTTTATTGCAAGGAAAATGTGTTGTATTAAAATGTGTTCTGCATTATCATCACAGAATTCTTCCTCTTGAGTCTCATTTTTCTACTGTGAATTGAGAAAGCCATGCCTTACACTGCCATTAGACTTGTATACCAGCTTCGTGTATGTTAATGTCTTTAATGTCACAAAACTGCAGATAATTTCTCTTTCCTACACTGCAGTACAACAGACAGTATATATTGCATTTTTCAGTCTGTTCAATTGAATTTATGTATGTAATATTCAAGCCATAGCCTTTAAAGGAAACGAACTAATAGGACTAATTTGTCAATTTTGCATGGTTTTTGCTTTCAGAAATTAGCACCTGGAGTTAGTCAGTTTGCCTACACCTGTGTACAAGACCATCCTATCTGGACTAACCAACAGTTTTGGGAAACAACCTTTTACAGCAATGTGCAAAATCAAGTTCGCTCCCTCTACCTTACAGCCAAAGATGACAATCATGCAGTACAGCTGAGACAAAAGGTAAGAGAATATATTAAATATCAACATAATATTTTTATTCACGTTTTAATTGTCTCATAAGATATAGAGAGCTGAGTTACAGTTTCTCCAATTTTAACCATTCTTCTTTTATTTTTCCTTTCTTAAACAGTGTACAATAATATGAAAAATAACATAAATTTATATTTATCTGCAAAGTATTACAACCTGATGTTGCTCTTGTTATTTTTCAAGCAACCAGTTTTTGTATCATTTTCCTCACTTTAAGGTGTGTTTTTCCTGAGAGTAGTAACTTATATCACAGTGTTAGAAACTAGCAGCAGTTCTATAATATGAACAACCTAAGCTAGCAGCAGTGCTGGTGTCCAGTGTTAGATTATTAACAAACTCTAGGATGGTCTCTGTTGAATGTCACTCAGTCTGCTTTATTAATATTGGGCAGATCTTCTAGGACACAAATTGTCTGTCTCAGTAGGAGGAAAATATGTCTTTAATACAAAAATGAAAGTATGATGGGAAGTCTTGCAGCATGCTAAAATAAGGTGTTTTTTTTTTTCTTTTTTTAAGAAGGAGCACATACACATAGTAAAGAGCCATTTGTAATTGCCTTGTATGCAAATATCATTATCAACTATATGGCTGAAAAGTGTATGTTACCCAAAGTCATACAACACTGTAAAGAGAGAAAGTAAAATGCAGATATTACCTGAAATGTAGTCAGAAAGAAGAACTGAAAAGGCATGTCAAACATATTGGGGATAAAGAGAAAAGGTCTGTGGGACTGTGTGTGGGGACCCCCTTCCAATCTGACACTATATAAAGAAAAATAAGAATAATAGTAGAACTTAACAAGGGAGCATCTACTTTAACCCTCACATGTGTTTATATGGAAAATAAGTTCAACTTTAGCTTGGTATGGAAAAAACATTTACAAGGTACCTAGTCCTTTAATAATTTAACATCAGGCATTAGGTCACTAATAGAGCTGCCAGATTCCTTTATTCTGATTTACTCAGGCTGTAATATGACTATGTGCCATCTACCTAGTTTGCTTCAAGCAAATGCTAGAATTGGACTCTTAACATGTAAAAACATTAATGTTTCAGCTGGTCTGGAAACTATTTATATAAAAGCTTGCCTCACCTGAACATCCTAGGAATTTGGAGAATATCACCTGCATCAAGCAATGAGCTGCATGTTATCTCTCAATCTGATTTATGCTTGTTCTTATGTGAGCTAAGTGGATAAGCTAAGAGCAGCAGCTATATTAAAATCAGTAAACTGCTCTGAAGAAACATGGAAGGTCACACAGCATAAAAAGAGATCTAGGAAGAAATTATGTTATTTAGATCTGTCAACATTTTTGCTTCTTGCATATTTCAGTGAAATGCCTTCAAATCATAACTCTCCTTAAACCCTATTGAGTGTAGTTATTTGCTTTTTCTTTTTAAATTAATATATAATTTAAATAACTGAAGAAGTATAATAAACAATTTAATAAATGGAGTTTTGACTAAACATTGGTTTTAAGTTATAGCTTTAGTATTTCTTCCATTTCTTTATATTTCTTTCCTTATGCCTTCTAGGAGAAAAATTCTGTAGGCCCAGACCAGGATAAGACAGCAATGGATTTGGCTGCTGAACAGCTGCGACTGTGGCCAACTCTTAATAAACAAACGCAGCAGGAGCTGGTCCAGAACGAGGAGAGTACAGTTTTCAGTCAGGCAATTCATTTTGCTAACCTTATGGTCTACCTGCTAGTACCACTGGATACAAGTAAAAACAAGTTACTGAGAACATCGGCTACTGGTGACTGGGAGAGCGGAAGCAACAGTATTGTCACAAACAGGTGGGTACACCAGCTCAGTCAGGATGGGCCACAGTTATCAAAAGCTTCTTAGTTTTCAGGAATTATTCTAAATACCAGATTATTCCAGTATCTTCTTTTCAAGTTCATTAATTAAGGAGAAGTCTAACATGATTCCTCTTAAATAACAGAACTTAATCTGGAGTAATTTACCACCATTTAAGGGAACATAAAAATTTTATTGTTGCAGTGAGTATTTTTAATCTTATAATGCAAATGTTGAAAACAAACATAGGGTGTGATGAAAAAGAAAACAGCAGCTCAAAAGCTACTCTGTTAGTTTTTATATAACTTGAAAAAAAAAACAGTGTATGAACCTAAAATCAGGAAGGCATTTGTATAGCAGCCATAAAATCACAGTTTCTGTGCAACAGCTGCAAGAAAGGCCCTGAGGTCACAAAAAGCAAGGCGGCTAAACCACTGTGATAAAGGTTAAATTACTAAGGAGGCAGGAGGAAAATAATGCCAGTTACATTCCGTAGTATGCAAATCCAGGACATTTCATAACAAGCCTTCCTCCCTCTCTATTTACTGTCTCCATTATCACGTATGACCCACTGTAATTTCCACCTGATAAAATTGTAGAACACTGTGTGAGAACAGTCATATCAAGTGAAAGATAGGCAGGCTGTCAGTATCAAACTCCCCATGGCTACTCATTTCTGCTGACTGAACACCTCTAAACTCAGGCGTTAAGATATGCTCAGTAGACAGGTTGCATTATGTGTTACAGTGTGTGAATCTGGCCCTTAATAGTATTATGGGAGGTGTTTTTAGATGTTCAGTGTACATCTCCCACTTACTTGCTTGCATTTTCTGTCTGATGCACAAAAAACTTTCCTTATATAGTCTTTTTGCTTCTGAATGCTTTACTCTGCAGCCAAAAAAATCATTTAAGGTATCTTTCTCTATGTAATTGGATATTTGTTTACCATGGGTTCCAAATAATGTACTTGACTTTATGAAGAGAAGACATAGAGCTCACTTCCAAGCAGTGTTTTTTCTCTTCTGGGCCTGTCTGCCCTGGACCCATGGAAGGAGAGTTCTGTGTCATCATCCATGCAGTTCTGACAGTATTAATGACAGTGAAAATACAATGTAATTGTGGTACTACCACATGCTTTTAGCAAGGTTTATGTATTGTAACTAGGGGAAAAAAAAAAACCACCACACAACAAAAACCAAAAAACACCACAGCTTGTCTGCGTCTAGCCAGGTGTCATGTGCATCACCAGCTGAATTTTTCACACTTGAAACGTCTTTATTTGTGTGTCTAGTATTGCAGGCAGCGTTGCAGAGAGCTATGACACTGAAAGTGGTTTTGAGGACTCTGAGAACAACGATGTTGCAAACGCAGTTGTACGCTTCATCACCAGATTTATTGACAAGGTTTGTACGGAGAGCGGAGTTACACAGGATCACATCAAGGGTCTTCATTGCATGATACCAGGTAAGAATTGTGACAAAAAAGTGATTTGTAGTCTTTCTTTTTTCTTTTTTTTTCTAGGGAGAAAAATGCATTTTTTACTTTCAGTTACTTTCAGTGAAGTTAGAAGGTTAATTTCTTTCCTAGACTGTAATTGCTGTTGAATTTCAAATAATTATTCCCTTGATGTTTAAATTTGAGAATTTCAGAATATCAGTGTTTTAACTAGATTTCAACTTTCTCTGTCATATTATGTGAGACTTCATTTATGGTATTACTGCTTTCCAGGCATTGTAGCAATGCACATAGAGACCCTGGAGGCTGTCCATCGTGAGAGCAGGCGGCTTCCACCAATACAGAAGGCAAGTGTTACGAAACATATTTGTATTCTTTACAAGTATTAGAATCAGGCAATTTAGTCATCTTTTTTTCCCCTCTCATAATGTTAGGAGGAAACATCAAAACATTGAAAGAAAATTTCTACCAGTGATAAATAAAGTGCTTGGCTTTGGTCTCATGAAATATGAACTTACGAAACTAGTAGAGCCAGACTTCTGATCATAAACAAGCTGTGGCATGCCCGCTGTCTTTCGAGACCCATTTCTCTTAGTTGAGTCCAAACTCCATCTTCTCCTCTGGGCTCAGACTCATAACAATTTTGTTTTGAAGCTTTTTAAGCCAAATACTCTTAACTAGACTGAGATGTAACACTGGTATTGCCATTACACTTACACTTTCATTTATTTGCGTCAGCCCAAAATTCTACGACCAACTCTACTGCCAGGAGAAGAATTTGTTTGTGAAGGTCTCCGTGTGCTGCTGGATCCTGATGGCAGAGAGGAAGCTGCAGGAGGACTGCTTGGAGGTCCTCACATCCTCCCTGCTGAAGGAGCTTTGTTCCTTACCACTTACAGAATTATATTTAAAGGCACTCCTCATGATCAGCTGGGTAAGGAAAATTAAAGTCATAACAGTGGTCCTTCAGATAGGCAGGACTTGGAGCTCACCTATCCACCTGTTCAAGCATCAACATCAAAATGTATATACCTCACAGTATTGTTTTTCATGTTTATCAGATTAAAAAAATCTCTAAATACAGGTTTTCACCACTAGATATGACAATGATTGGTTTTGATTTTGAATTTAACTAAAACTTATTTCTTCAGATGAGGCATTAGATGCTATATGTTTGTTTATCCCTGTGTTTTGGTAGCTATTTAGAGTGCTGTCTTCAGTAGTTTATGTAACAAAATCGTAACATGTCTTAGAGGAAACTTCGTTAGACTGTCACATGGTATTTAGAGCTTTTATTGCCTACATAAAGCTGGAGACAGAAAATAAGGACATTCCTGACCATACTTTACTAATTTCCATACACATTTGAATGGAAAAAATGCATGGTATCTATATAGCTCAGTTCCATCTGTAAAGTTGGCCTGATGATGCTGCTTTACAGAGCAGTGTTTGTGACCTCCTTCACCACTAAGAGAGAGCACATAGCTGTGTGAGGCCTTCAGCTTCCACCAGCCCTAGCTTTTCACTAAGGTTTTTTTCAGCCACTGAAAGTGTGCTAAATGAAAAATATTCTTGAGTTAGTATTCTTTTTAATATGTAATGAAATAGCTGTTCTGAATGATAAATTTTCATATTTTGACACCTGCCATTTCTAAGCAGATTATCATTCAGAAGTATAAATTTATTGTGGAAAGTTCATGGTCATATGTAAAGATACCGGTGTGTATTATTTGTTGTTTGAGTTGTATAATGCAACATAAAATTTGAATAAGCTTGAAACTGTTTCTTCCCCCCCTACTGACGTAATTTTGGGGGTGCATTTCCATCGTGTACACTCAGAGGGAAGGATAATTTTTTTCTAATCATCCCAGCTGAAGTTAAGCAGAAATTCAGATTCCTAAAATAACATTGTAGGAGTTTACCACATTTTCTCGTACTTTACATGAAATTAATTCTGTGCTGTTATTTTTGTGTTGCTTTGTACTTACTCAGTCCTGTCATTCGAAGTACAGTGTGACCAAACCAGATCTGATTCTATGATCTAACAAGTATCTGTAAATAAAATTTTGTGGTCCTCAGTTGGAGAGCAGACAGTGATCCGGAGCTTTCCCATTGCATCTGTTACAAAGGAGAAGAAGATCACTATACAGAACCAGCTGCAGCAGAGTATGCAGGAAGGATTGCAGATCACTTCAGCTACCTTTCAGGTAGGAAGTGTTGTAAAAATTTATGTGACAGCTCAAAATACTTACAAGCAGCTCTTCATCCTGATATTTATGACGAGTTCCATTTTCTGCCCTGTAAAGTCAGTCTCATAAAACCCGGGCATTTCTTGGCCCAGTTAATATTTACAGAGAGTTACCATTTTTATGTTTTGATCTCTTCCACTTCTTTTCTCACCTTTCTATTTTGGATCCACTAAAGGGCTGTTTTGGGTCCAACATCTCTTAATGTGAGTAAGTAGAGGCCTAGGCAAGCCAGTGGAAACTTGCTTTCTCTCTCCTCCAGCTACACAGAATGAATATGGAAGACTATAAATACTGCTTTCTTCTCAAGACTTGTCACTTTACCAGCTTTCTGTAAGAATCCATGGCCGAAAGTCATGTCATGTGTTACATGGAAGCTGCACTTTCAGGAATCTTTAGGGACAGAACCATGAGCCTCCACACATCTTGCACAGATCCTGGTGGTTTACTGTCTGTGGGATCTGTTGCTGTGTTCAGCAGAAGCGGGTACTGCAAGGCGGTTGGCAGGGCTGGACTTCTAAGAGTTAGGACCTGTGAAGTCTCTGAAATCTTCTCTCAGTTATTCTGCTTGGTGGTGATCTTAACTGTAGTCAAACCCTAAGAGATGGAAAGTGGAAGGCAAAGGATTTTATATGATGGACTGAAAGTAGTCTGCAGTACTTAAGATATTAAATATTTTGTTGGGTTGGCTGACTGCAGAAGTGTATTTTCATCGAGAACAATAGTTGCATCATTTGAAAATATAATAAAATAGATCATCAGCATTTTACTAGTTCCTTACAATAGTAGACATTATTTAACTAGTCAACCTTCAATATTCTATTCAGAAGCATAAGATTAGGAGTACAAGTGAGTAAAACAACTGAAAAAAGGTGTTCTTGTGGATGTTTGAGAGGACTTCGTGAGGACTTGTATTTTCCAGAATTTTTTTTTACCAGAATAGTTAGCATGCTTCAACGATGTGCTAAATATGACACAGCTCAGTGTTTTTAGTGCTGGATTCTGGTCAAACATCATCTTTGCTTTTGTTTAGCATAGTTTTTTATTAGGTTATGAGAACAAAAACAATCAGAAAACAGTTTACTTTCTGTTCCCTTTGTAACAGCTAGAGTTCAATGCATTATGAAATAGCCCCTCCTCTTTGTTTATTAATTACGACTTTCAGAAGGTTTTGGCTCAGTTATGCTATTTAATGTCTTTAAAACCTGAGATCAGTGTAACCCCTAAAGATTCAAGAGCTCCTTTCAAGGAGGTCCTAGAACAACAGAGATATTAGTCATTTGGAAAGTATTTACAAAACAAGTGAAATCAAAAAGCAATGATGAAATCCACCTTCTAGATGGCAAACCATAGACATTCAAAAGGTGTATAGGTATGCGCTCAGGAATAAAGCTCTAGGATATTTCTTTGTTTGCTTTTTCTACATTCTTAAAGTTCTTTTGGGCCTTCTATGGATTCCCTATTTTCTCTCATTTTTTTCTTTTTTTTTTTTTTTTTTAATTCCCCTGAATTGCTGACTGTCATTCTTTTGGCTGAGGATGATGGGATGGGATATTTTTTTTTCCAAACCTTTCAAAAAACATTTTTAGTGGGTTGGATGGATCAGTGTTGAATAGCACAAGGTTAATTCCTTTTTAAGGATCAGATTTCACGATTACATTTTTATGATTAGCAGTTTTCTACACTTTGCAAGGTGAGGCAAAAATTGGAATGACTCAGTAATGGAAGTATGATGGTTGTGACGTGTAAATGCTGAAATTGTTGGTTTGATGAGAGTCTTTGAAGTGCCTTACCAACCTCAGTTCCCAGTATATGGGCAGAGCTGGCAGAATATTTCCAAGCTAAGCTGTGCCATGTGATGAGTATTTGAACGGCTGTGCCAGCACTATGACTTGGGTTTACCAAAATATTTTCTATTTGATATTATGAGAAATCCAGATGCTTCTTAGTGAAAATACCTTAGTATTAGGACATAAATGTGAAAATTAAATAAATAATAATTTTTAAAAGCTGTGTAATATCCCTCAAAATCAGTAAAATATATGTAGATATATTTGTATTTTCTGATGAGCGTATTACTGCATGCATGCGGGAATTTTGCTAATATATTTTAAGATCTCTTAATTTCTTCTGTATTTTTTTTCAGTTTCTAACATATCATGTCTTTAATATGCAGTTAATTAAAGTAGCATTTGATGAAGAAGTAAGTCCTGAAGTGGTGGAAATATTTAAGAAACAGTTAATGAAGTTCCGTTACCCTCAGTCTATCTTCAGCACTTTTGCGTTTGCAGCTGGGCAAACAGCACCACAGATAATTTTACCAAAACAAAAAGAAAAGAACACTTCATTCCGGTATACTGATTCTTCTTTTGTTATTGATGTTCTTGTTTGGTATTAGTCTAATACGTTGAAGGATCTGACAGCTTTTCAGAAATGCAGATCATTCAAGCAGTTTTGGGGAAAGTCAAAATACCTGATTGCTTTTCTTCATCTTTTTATATTTACTGAATAAAAGGTAGGTTAGTGTGATATACATGTTGATTTCGTATAGGAATATATTATTTGTCCAAATTTCTGGCTGCAGTAAATTTGAACAAGCATTTCATTACATTTTGAAACACACACCATGTAAGTAGCATCTGCAGCTATGTAAACCCTGCCAACATAAAGACCAGATTTCTTATGTGCTACTTTACAGGTGAAGAACCTAATGTGAATTGGGTCCTCTTTTGAATTTTCTGTTATACATTAATTTTTACTCGTCTAGCTGTATCATTAATCTGTTCCAGAGTGGTAGTTCCTGTGATTCTCTGTTGATTATAGCATTGTTGACACAGGAAAGTAGAATCCCAAGCTAAAACTTTAAGGTAATTTCTACCTTTCCTGTCTTTGTCAGCTTTGTAGATTTATCATATTGCTACCCAAATACAAATACCTAAAGAAAGATGATGGCTGCCTATTCGTTACCATTAGACATAATAGTGGCAAATTTGTACCAAGATAATAAAATTGGTTTTAAAAAATTAATTTTAGGAACATTTTTCTAGAGGTTACAATTTTTGTAATGATATTAAGTGAAAAACTGTGAAATATATATTTTATTTGGGCCAGTGAGTTAATCATAAAAATCTGTACATGCTATCAGGGAGAATCATATGCATCTTTCTAAATATTTTTATTGCTTTGAATTTATAGTACCTTCTCAAAAAGCATTGTGAAAGGAGCAAAGCGTGCTGGGAAGATGACAATTGGACGTCAGTATTTATTAAAGAAGAAGACAGGCACAATAGTGGAAGAACGAGGGAATCGCCCAGGCTGGAATGAAGATGATGATATCTCTGGTAATAGTAAAACATTTTTTGCCATGTTGCTTAAGTCTATCCTGCTATGCTTCCATTCCAATATATTGAGTAAGAAATGTCTTCAAGAAGAAATTGCAGAGTCTTCCTAGCCAGTAAAGAGAGAGGTTTCAAATCTGTACATTTAGTGAGTGTTTTCTTTTATGATGACAAAGCAAAAGAGGAAGTTAGCTTCATTCAGTGGTAAAGCAAAATACTAGATTATTATTTTTAAATTATCAAACAGTTTTCTTATAGTATCTTTTTTATCATTTATACATCATAATAGTGTAGATGGCACAGCACAGAAACATGCTGTAGCTTCCATTTATCTTTAAACATCATGACATCTGCAATTAGTCTATGATGAGAAAGCAGTAGTCAGTCAGATTCAAGAAAGAGCAAATACTGTGTGGGACTTCGCTGATGTGGAAGGGACAGATAATTTCTGAAAGCAGAAGAAGTCATTACTACTGAAAATAATATTTTTCCAAATTTTGGTTGAAAGGATTTGGGGTCAGAAGATAGAAAATTATTTGGGCACTTTGTATAGTTCATGTGATGGTGTGGAGTTTGACTTTCTTCCAAATACTTCTTTTCCTACCATGTGCTGCTGTCAGTATATCCTTATCTGGACCAGTGCTAATTTATAATAAACCACTAGAGGGAACCAGATTCTCCTGTACATAAACAGGTATTGTTTTGTCATACCATTCTTCTTTTTTTAAAAAAGAGTAGGCATTTCAGATAACAGTGTTTATCAAACACTAATAATTTCTTCAAAACACCAAACAAAACAAATTTTCCCTTTGAATGTTTTGTCAGTGAGCAAGGCAACTTATGTGACTTATGAGCGGATATATAAAAGTTGTGTGAAGCAGGAGTATGTTACTGCACTGTCTCTGTTCTCTCCGAAATGGAAGAAAGCCATTCCAGGAAAGCTAAGAAATACTGGTTCTCTTCTTTCATTCCAGAGAAGTGGTGGAAAAGAGGCAAAAAGAAAGGATTGCAAAATAAAGAATGTCTTACACTGCTGAAAAATTACATTCTTTATTGAATTTCCAGCATCTTCCTGAAGTCCTGAGTTAATATGCATTCTGATGCAGCAGATTCTTTGGGTCAGAAGCAATTCTACAGGCTGTACCTTGTGTGATTTTTATGTGATTTTGTGTCCTTCACTCAGAGACACCAAGCGCAGTCATACCTGTATATTCATACTTCTCTTGACAATGAAGAAATTTTACAAGTTGTTGCATTGCTGATATACAAAATAACTACATTCTTCCGTGAGCAAAGGTGATATATAAATGTTAGTGATAGACACTTTTTAACTCCCCTAACAAAACCACAAAAATACCAATTGTGAGGCTTTCTACCTGCTGCTTTGCAGATGTTTTGACTGGGAAAGCGTAAGGTGATCAAAGTCTGCCTGCTTGCCTTTCTCTCCACACTGTGCTGACACCTCAGGTATAGTCAGCTGACAACAGCAGTAACTGCTTCAGGCAGAGTACAAATAGCCATAGGAAATCTAGTATGTAATCAGTTTGTTTTATGTTGACTGCAGTGAATGGCTTTTTGTTTGCAAGTCTCAAAACCTGAAGCATGGGAAACTATGCAGCTGATACCAACAGTGAAGCAAACACAAACTATCTGTAGTAGGTGATGCATTGCCTTGAAAAAGAAATATTAAAGATAGGGTTGGAAGGAACTACCTTCCATCATCTACTCCCATCTCTCTGCCACAAGGCAAGATCAGCATACTTAATCTGTTCCTCATAGATGTTTACCTAACTTTTTCTTAGAGGTTTCAAAGATGAAGTTTCCACAACTCTAGGTGACTTGTACTAATGCTTTAGCCGTCCTTAATGCTGGAGAAAAACAGGCATATTTCTGATATTCAGGCCTAAACATTTCCTTGCCACAATTTAAAGCCTTTACTTGTTCTGCCACCAGATATATGTAGGAGAGGTGATTCCCTTCGTTCTCATTGCAGTGTTTTTATGGACTATTGTAATATTTGTCTGCTCTGTTCTTTTCTGGATATTAAATATCCGCAGTTCTTTCTGTTCTTTGTTTATTAGTCTTGATAGGCTTCTGATAGTTTTAATTGCTCTTTTCTCAGTCCTCTTCAGCTGGTCCATGTATAACTTGCAATATGATTTCCGAAACTGGGCACAGTACTCTGGTTATTAGTTATTGCTAATGAAGACCTAATTTCCCTCCAATTCCTCCCCATATTATTATTTTCAGATCTTTGAATCTCATCACTACTAAATTCTGTTCCCTACTGGTGATCATACAGGTGTATTCCATAAAATAGGAGACTGTAAAAACCCACTTTTACAGTCATATCTCAGGAACAGTAAAATAGAGGGATTATTCCTCCTCTTTTAAAAATGAAATTTTAAAAAATCCCTTTTAGACTGGAGACAGTAAAATATCTTCATCTCCCTCTTCAGGTTGAGGACCCTGGCTCTTATAATCTCTAGCTTTTCATGCACTGGAAAATGTTTTGCAAATTGTGATCACCAGTATACCTGCTTTCATGAGAGAAAAATGCATTTAAAAAAAAATATTTCAAAAAATGCACCCTCATCTTACCTGAGTCAGTTACAGTTTTCCATTCAAAACTGTTAAATACCAAGCTTCTGTATACCCCAAATTTATTTCTAAAACTCATTTGTTTCTCATTAGTGCACTTTATACTTGTAAATGTTTTGTAACTTCTTTCCTACCATGACAAATATGAAAACACAGGAAAAAGTGTGGATATCTACAGCATTAAACTTTTTATTATTTAGGTTGGAGAATTGTTGGCTTTGTTTGATGAGCTGCAGGGGCAATACAATTATTCATTTAGCTTTTATACTAAAATGCACACAGAAAAATATATATGGGTTCTACTCCTGTAAATTCTGAATGTTGTCTACTGACAGTAAATTTGAATTGTATCATAATTTTAATTTTTAATATATTTTTAGTTTCTAATTTTATGTCCTGTTTAAATCCTTCTGTACTTCTTAGTGCCTCTTCCTGAAGAAATACTTCCCCTCATACACACATATTTCAGTGCTAGAGGTGGTAGCAAGTAACTGATACATGCCTTGAACAGTAAATCTGCTTTCAAAGGTATTTGGAAATACTTGAAAGTGTCAGTAACGGGCAGGTGGCAGGTTTTGTACAAAGACCTTGCTTGACTTGAATTTCAGTGTAATTTGAACTTGTGACATGGTTTTTATCTCTCATGGTTAAAGGTTTTTCTGCTTTGGAAAGTGCAACTGATGTGCATGGCTGAAGAAAGCTGCTGTTTGACATTGAAACTGAGGCATTAAGAAATAATCTGTTGTGAAATTATGATACAGAAATATTTTTCTATTTGAACTAAGCCTTAAAAAGATTGTTACATCCTTTGAGGAAAGTTTTTAAAAATTGTGAGGTCCAGATAATCTTGGATGATTAATGAATTTATGTGCACACTTTTCATTTTTCTGTCTTGTGTACATCTTTGTATAGCAGTTGTGAGTTTAACAGGTTTTCATAAAGTGGTGAAAGAAAGATTATCTGCCTTTGGTTAAGTTCAAGTTCATACGAGATAACTTTCCAGGATTTTAGCAAGAGAGTTGTCAGCCATGTCAGTCACAAGTGCAGTAGGTAACTGTCATATATTTAGATTTCCTGACAAAAATCTTATTTTATTCCTTAGAATTTCTGTAAACTTTGGTTTGTATGTATTAGTTCTTGTTAGTCATCAGTGACAGTAAGACAAACTAATATTTTGTTCAGAAGATAATAGCATCATTCAGAAAAAAATAGTGTTCTGTGTAACTGCTGCCCTCCCCAATAGCAAATTCTTAAAGGTTTTTAACTCTAGTTTCAGATGACAGCGAGCTGCACACAAGTGGTACCCTAAAAGCATCAGAAAAATCAACAATGGAGCAATTAGTAGAAAGAGCCTGTTTCAGAGACTATCAACGTTTGGGGCTAGGGACCATCAGTAGTAACTCCTCTCGCTCCAAAACGGAACACTTAAGAATAACTGCACTGAACAGGATGTATTCGCTCTGCAGGAGGTGAGTTACCAATTCCCTCGAGTAGTTGAAAATAAAGATGGCACAATACGCATACCACACGATGTGTCCATTTAGGCAACTTTCCCTGAGAAATTTTTGCCTACAGTAGGAGTGTTCAACCAGTGACCTTGAGGCTATTTATATTCCAGTGAGGGATTTGTCTCCTGGTGGCTGCCTGTGTATGGATGAGCTTGGGGCAGCTGCCGGCCCCAGGGGCAGGGGCCTTCAGAACTGCCCCAGCAGCTCTGCCAGGCAGCACCAGCCCTCCTTCCTAGGTTCTTCCTATGGCCCGTGGAAAGGGAGTGCCCCTGAGGCTTTCGGAGGGGACTAACCTGATACTTGGAGTTGCCTTTTGAAGGAGTTTCTCTCTCTGGGCTGTCTGCACTGATGACTAAATCATTAGGCTATTTTTCAGCTTTCTGACTTAGCCAATGATGTTAGCTCGTAGAACGCGCTCTCTTGATACGGTTTCTGTAACTTGCTGTGTTGGTACTGGAAATTATTTATTTGCATATAAAATCTATTCTGTTCCTAAATAAAAAAGCAAGCCTCAGAAACCATTGTACTTAACTATTTTCTTCAAATAAAAAAAGGTGGGTTTAAATTGAATTCATGAAGGTATCTGTGCTACTTCAGAAGTTTGTCATGGGCTGGAAGTCACGTGCTGTGTTTTAACACATGAATGTTACCAATTCCTTTTTTGTCGTGAAAGCCGATGTAGTTTACTACCACTACCCACAAAAATACTTTTTAATACAGACTAATAACTGGTTTTGTTCAATCACCATTGAGAATCTATACACTTTTGTTATGTTTTGAACGTTACACAGGCAACTCTTTCCTCCTCTAAAACCACCAGGTTTTAATAGTTTATAACATTTTTTTGAAAATATAATGGATATCTGAGTGGGTTACAGATCCCAGGATATAAATACTTATCTAGTGCCATATTAGTTTAGTTACTGTGTTTTAAGTAGACCACAAATATTACCTACTTCGACTTTGTATGAGGGCAAGCCAGTAACTGTCAAAGAACTGAATTCGCAGGAACAGTGTATATTGTAGAACAAAGTTCTTTAGTAAGCACTAACTTTTCCCTGCTCCTCATCTTAGTTTCTTCTTAACATGTGAAATTGACCCTTAATTGAATAGTTTCTGGAGGAATTAGAAAATAATTCATATTTCTTGAATCCTTATTTCGCTAACATGAACACCACTACCATCTTGTTGGATTTTCTATTTTTAAAGGTATTATATCAGTGAATTTCCTAATCTCTCAGTGTATTGTTGTGTTTTTAAAAGTACACAGAATTGCAGTTTCAAATACGCTGTTCCAAAGAATCTGACTGTAAAATTTAAATGTATTTTAACATAAAACAAAAACTATTATTTTAGTTGTGTTCCTTCAGCCAATCTAACATTCTTCCCTTTCAGTTCTCATATTTCATATACAATTGTCAAAACAAAACTACTGCATCATTTGCATACCTCAGACTTCTCTTTTCTGTCATGCGCAAAAATGTGGCTTCATTATAGTGACTGATAAGAGATGTACTAAGAAGAAAAATACTACCAAATGAAATACAGCTTAAATGGAAAGAGACCAGTAGTGATAGTATTACAGATTTTTCATAATTGAAGTTGTTTTTAAAATGCAGTTTTCTTTACAAATTAGTGTATTTGCTAGGATTGGACTAAAAGTGAGTTACTAAATAAAAAAGAATTCTAACAGTTGAGGTGTATTTTCGTTAAGATGAATATTCAGCTTGTCATGTTAAGAATTTTTTTTCATTGCTTAAACTTTTGAAATCAGTATTAGTTGCTAAATTTTTTTCACTTTTTGTCAATACAGTTATCCTGGGCTGCTGGTAGTACCTCAGTCTGTTCAGGACAGCAGTCTGCAGAGAGTTGCTCGCTGTTACCGTCACAATCGCCTACCAGTTGTCTGCTGGAAGAACACTAAAACCAGTACTCTTCTGCTTAGATCTGGAGGCTTTCATGGAAAAGGTGTTGTTGGCCTCTTCAAATCCCAAAACACGCATACGACAGGTGAGCTGGTGCAGCTAGGTCTTCTGTGTAAGGCATTTTATATAGAAATCCTTATTTTCTAGAGGAAATCAGTGATGTTCAATCCAAAGTCTCAGGATATGAATGGCTATCTGATATTATATTAGTTCAGTTTAATTACTGTATGTCAAGAAGCAGATTGCGAACGGTATCAAAGTGGTTAAAAAAAGGTCGATGTTTTTAACAGATATTATATATGTACCAAAAGGCTTCGGTAAAAGCTGGTATCTGCCAAACACAATGCAAACTGCCCCTGTTTCCCTTAAGTTACCTTTTTCCTTTGCACTAGTTCATGTAACAAGTGTATGCTGTCCCCTTTCATAGAGGATTATATAAAACATTACAGGGACTCTTTTCCATTGTATTTTCTCATGTTTTTCATTGTAATACTAGTTTAAATTTTATCTTTCTTTTATAAAGCATAGACCTGAAAGATTCTAGTTGGGAGTCTTTGCATTTTGTAAATCTCTTCCTTTGTGTTAAGCAAGTTTTCAAGGCATAGTTGAGATCAGTATGTTACATAAGAAGCACAGAACGTGTTTTTTAGAGAAATTATGAACAGAATTGCTGTATGAAACCAAACTGCATCTGCAACAGAATTGTTTTTCTAATGTCAGTCCACAAAGGATTAGTAACAGATGTTTGAATATGAGATGGAGAATGTACTCTGAAAGTTGCTTTGAAACATGAAAGCTGGTCCCTGAATTTCACTTCAGCCTTTCTGGGAATTTTTTTGCAGACCATTGTAGTTCTAAATGTGATATTCTACACCTGAGTTACCAAGTATTGGTCAGCTACCATTTCTGTATGTAATTGTATGTAATAACACTATCCAAGAGAACAGTTGTCTTGATACTGGCTGGATTATTGACTATATTATGACCTATTGTAAGATAAAGATGGAGCAACCTGCAACCATGCATACAGAGCACATATTAGCAGCAGAGGCAGTTGTACTGCATTATTAAGCAGTGCATTTCTTTCCTGGGACTTAAAAAATCGCTACCAGGATCTCCATCCCCATCCTTTGTTTAAGTCCATGCTGTTGTGATGGCCTTCATGTATGATACAGCACTTAAACAATCAGTCATTTTATAGAAATCTCTGTTCCTCTGTGCAGATAAGGGGTCCGTGCTTTGAGTCACCAGCCCCTTTATTAAGCACTGTGTGATGGGGTGATTGGTGGTGGGGTTGGAGGGCAAAGATTCCATCTATAATCTTTCACAAGGACATTATTGTCCTTGATGTTTAATTCAGGTATCTGCACAGTTCAGTAACAGACTTTCATATAAGTCAAGCTATTCTTCTCCTGAGTCTCTTTCTTTAAACACATACAATACTCTTCACAAAATAAAAACTTTAAAAATGCAAGTGGTAAGGACATTGTGCTTCATTTAGGCATTTCATTTCCTTTCATTTAACTAAACTGTTAAGACCTAAATTGACTTTTTTGTTGGCATTGCTTCAAGGACTAGAAGACCCAGAGACGATTTAAGTGGATTTCAGGATGTGTAAACTCTGCTTAAGAGTTGAAAAGAAAATAATGTTTTTCTTCGGGCCTTTTCTGCTTTGTCAGACAGAAACAGCATGAAGCTTCAGCGTGTGCATTTTCTAATTACTTCCTAATTGTACTTCCAACTCAGACACTAATTTTAACAGGGCTATCTTGAAATTTATTTTGCCACCTCCTGCTAATTAGGTTACTGTCTATTAGTGTCCAGCATAGAATCTGGTTGGATCATCACTGGAGAAAACTATTTATAAGTTACCATTGTGGTTCATCAAAATGTGCTCGATCAAATTGTCTCTCTTGATCCAAAGCCTGGCTCTTGTGGTTAAGATACCAAATCCTTGTTTAACCAGCTATGAAGTTTTTGTCCTGTAGTGAGTCCAGAGGTAGCTGCAATAAACCAGAACTCAAAAAATTTTGATTGGCATTTTAAAAGAATCTGACTGACTGAGACTGGACACTTTTTTGTCATTGTGGTACGGCCCAGGACCTGACCTTCATCTTTTTTCCTTCCTTTAAATCCTCGTACCTGGACACAAATGGGTGGAGTTTTTCTGGTTAAAATTAATTTTAAAAATTTTTCTTATTTTTGAGGATTTTTTCCTGAGTTCTGTGTTTTCTTATTGGATTATTAACTTTTTGAAGTCTTAGGATCATCTTAAGTGGACTGTCTGTTTTACTTCAGTACTTTCTCAGAGCATCATACCTTCTCATCTTGGTATTTTTTTTCCTCCACCTTCTTTTTTTTTAAACTGTGTTTGTTTTCCTTCTGGCTTTGTTTTCATCCAGTCTTTTGAAGCCACTTTTCTCTGAAATGGTCCTTCTCCATGTCTCCAGCAACTTCAGCAACATCAGTAATAATTGGAAAATGATTCTGTTTCTGAGATCTGTAGAGTAGTCATATGAAACTACATGCATGTAAAGGATTATACAGAGGTTTTCATAGACAGAATTGTGTTTCTCACAACAGTGCAGCCCCACCTCCTAAAAGTGACCTAAGCACGTGGGAAAACACTTCCTCAAGTTACGTCCTGGTGAAGGAGCCAGTGGGCTGTCACTAGGGAACAGGAACGGAGGCCCCTTAATGTGTGTTACCCAGATGTGCATGCACTGTCCATCCTCTTTCCTCTATTCCATTAAAAAGGGTCAGATTCTGGGAGTAGAGTACCTGAAGGACATGTAAGCTGTGTCCACTGAAGTCTCTAAATGCAGCAGAGTGCATGATCACTGGTGTCTCGGGTTATATGTATACTTGCAGTGACGGGGCAATGTATCTCTGGTTATAGGTAAGTAACCTTCCTTTACTGGATTGAGGAAGAGCTCATTGAGTACCGTTTTAACTTACTTTTGTTAAAGAAACACTTCTATCTGTTCCCCATGCATTTTTATAAAAGGCTGAAATTTGCTGACAAGTACCACAACCTTAGAAATGTTACCTTTCATTTGGAGAGTGAAGGGAAAACCACATCATCTCCATTCTGTTTGTATTGGTACTGGCTAATGATGTTTCCAGTAGTGACCATGAAGTAACAGGCTCTTTCAGAAGTTTACCTTTGTGGAGTGGAATGCAAAAGAACATTGCTGGGTGCTGCTCTGCAGCCAGGTGATGAACATCTGAGCATTCCTGTGTCATCAAAGGAGTGGCTTTTTGAACCTTTGATAGACAAACCATGACATTTTCAACGCTCTGGTTTACATAACAAACTGTTTATTTTGCTACTCTGTGTATTTATAAATGTATTTTAATGTATTCCATTATTCTTGTGACCCTAGCTCCTGCTTCTTTAGAATCTTCAAGCAGTATAGAACAGGAAAAATACCTACAAGCCTTGTTGAATGTGATATCCGTCCACTGCAAAATGAATGGCAGTAATACTCTCACTGTTAGGCCAACAATTGCTCTGTCTCCAGGTAAAACTGGTTTATATAGTGCTTTTCTATGGTTAGGTTGAAAAGTGAGTTTTCTCTGATTTGATGTTAGTTGAGTGTCCCATAAGAATTCTGTTGTTTCTTTATTGTTACACTTTCCAGAGAGCTTGTTCACTCTTAGTTTCAGTGAATGTGTTTTCTGTATGTAAAGAATGTTTCTAATCTTTCCCAAAATATTTTCCAGTATTCTTAATCTGACAGTAAATGATTATCCATCTGTGAATCATAGTTTTTGATGACATTCACTTGGTTATGGTGGCTAATCTTGAGGCATTAGTAATTTATTCCAATTCTGGAACAAATACAGTAGAGATCTCCAGAATTTCAAGATGGCAAAGCTCTCCAGGTTTTGTGTGGTTTGTTTTGTTTTTATCAAATGCATCAATGACATTATATAACAGAATTAAAAGCAAAGAAGTACTTTAAAGTATTTGATAAAAAATTAAGCATATTGAAAACTGTATGTTGAATAAGAGACTGTCAAATTGAAGACAGTGCAAAATGCTACTCTTAGATAGTGAGAACAAGCTCAGATTCCATATGAACAGGTACACTATTTAGCTGCAGCAGCAATGGAATGTGTGTTCATGTGTGTTGCGTACTCATAGTGAGCTTTTAATGTAATTTCCAAATAGAGCTTTACTTGCAGTGAAAACTTTCACAATACACTATTTAGTTACACATGTGTGGAACCATGAAGAAAATTAATTGGGTTTATTGCAGTTATAATGTGATGGAACGTGGTAAGGTTTATGTGAAGGTAATCTCAGTGTCTTAGAGGAGTATGTGACTTGAAATTGTGTCTGTCTTGTCTTATTCAGTTGGTGGTAATTAGCCTAATAGAGCCAAACAGTAGCTTTTCTTGTAAAATAACACCATTCCCAAAGTGTGTATGCTTTGCTTCATTTGTTGTAAAATCTGTTGATTGCTTAGCTGTTATCTAACATCTCTGTCCTGCTGCCAGTGTATACATAAATAAATCTGAAGTACAAAGTCAGCAGGAATTAGCTGTATTGTGTGAAAAAGTGCATTTTATCAGTTAAGTTAAATATTGGTTGGAGTAACGGTAGGTTTTTTAATCTTCTATTCTTTTTTTGGCTGACTTTAGGCACTGAAAGGAGGGCTTCAAGAATGTCTACTGTGTTTATGCAGGTAGTGCCAGGACATTTGGATGTAAATCTATCCAATAGCTTTGCTCGAGGAGGTCAGTAAGACTAGCTCAAAGTCTATTATTTAAAGTAATAAATGATAACAAAATAGTAGTGAAATTAAAATAATTACACTGCTTACCAATTCATTACTCTGTAAAGCAACAAAAGAAGTTACAATTTAGCCTCAGTCCGTAACATTAAGTCTTTTGTTTACCATTGAAATAAAGCTTGTTTCATGTTGGAAATTAGTGGAAAATTCAGCATTCAATTAGGAATTATGTTTCTACATACTTTGTGATTCTTCCATATTTTTGTCTGAAATGTATGGCCTGAAAATGCATATTTTGTATTCAGGTTCAATGCACTTTAGGCTCCAATTACAGATTGTTCCGGCGTTTGCCTGAAGATTAGCTGATATTTTATAAAGTTACAAATAATCTATGTGAATAATTTTACTCTAGTTAAAGGAGGGAGTTATGTGGCCAGGTTTAGTAAATAGGGAAATACAATGTGCTCTTTGGAAATAATTATTCAAAGAAGGGAGCATTTTATATTTCGTTTATTATCTTTTAGCCCTGAAGGCTTCTCTTACAATTATTTCTAAGCATCTAAAAGTTGCTTTTCTTCCTTTTTGATGCCTACTTTGACCTGCTGAGGTCTATTCCAACCGAAATTATTATACAGTAGAAAAACTGTAGCTTCATATGAGGAAGAATAAAACAGTTTTATAGAGAAAACCTTCCAGAAGGGGTGGATGGGTTTAGGGGAGTGAAGGAAGAAAGCAGGAGGGCAGGAGAAAGGGAAGAAGGGAAAATACTGAGAGCTGTATAGAGAAGTTATGGTGAGAATTGTAGCACAAGGGAAGGGAGGAAGGGGAATTGAACGGTGATCACCAAAAAATGGAAAATTCTGTGCATTTTCATTAATTGTGCTATATGCATATTTCATATCTAGAAGTTCTGTTCATGTTCTCTGCTCAGTCTCATTATTGTAGTACATAGAGATGAAAACACACAGTGATTTGAATTGGACGGGTAAAATGACTAGGGAACAGGACTTAATATTTTCAGGAATTGTTAGATAAATTGTTAGATAAATTGGTTGGGTTGTATTCCATCTCCTCGTGTTGGGACAAACGTGCCAACAGCAAAGTGGTGCTGAGGGCAGTGAGGGTGTTCCAGATAAGTAAGGGAAAGCTTGCTGGTTGGCTGTTTGGAAGTTGTCTTTTGAAGATAAAAGGATTACTGAAATAGCTATTGCTGGTTTCTGGGGTTAGAGTTTGTGATAAGTGCTATGGGATGAGTTGTTGCTGCTCGGTGAAGAAAAAAGGAGTCTCAAGGCAGTATTAGGTCACAGACGTGTTGTTTGGTTGGACGTTGAAGTCTCCTGGCTGAATTTCAGCAGTAATCAGGAAGAGGGCAGAGAAGTTATCTTGTGTCTTGCTGGATTGATGCCACACCTGCTCTATATATCTGAAAGGTGTAATAACAGCCCAGTATCTGCAGTCTATTCACAGTTCAGCAGGATACATGAGAACTTTGCTGAAACATGAGAATGTTTGACAAGTACAGTGGGAGCCCTAGTGAAGGTGAGAAGCTGACTGGGGAAGAGAGAACAGGGAAAGGGAGTATCTCCCTGTAGAAATGTAAACACTAGGGTTTTTTTAGATTAGCTAGCAGAGTTCTTTTAGAAGAAGCTCTAAAATATACAAACTATATAGAATCTCTAAAATTGCTCTCAAATTAATTCATTCACGTGATTCAGTTTTTCACTGCTTTTTCACAGCTAGTTATTTTTCACATGTGAAGTAGTGTCACAAGACTGTAGACAGGACCAAAATACAGGGTTTTGGTCAGCTGAATAAACAGACTTATGCAGGTCATCTGAAAATGATGGTTTCTCTCTCCTTCATATTCCTAATAACTCAAAAAGAAAAAGAAAAAGAAAACAACAATGGGGTGAGCTAGTTATTTTATCATAGCAAGCAGCTATGGATTATGCACTATGCTGTACTACAACAGCAGAATTTTTGTGAATTTGAATCTGAATCGCTCTTTCTTTCATTGTTTTTATTCTCACACATACCAGGGCTCAAAAGCCAGGTTCAGCTGTGATGCACCAATGGAAAACTACATTTTCTACTTTTTGTGCCAGACAGTGTGTTTTTAATGCACATCCTTTAAAAATTTAAGTTTAAAAATATTTGCCAATGCTTGAATAGTATTTCTCATTTTTACAAACCATCATTGTACTGAATACTCATCAGCTGGCTGGAATATTAGTGTCTGTGTCAGGTACTGGTTTTTACTTTATGGGGAACATTGTAACAAAGTATTTGCCTAAAGTCCAGTTAAGTTGTTTCTGATCTGAAATATTTGGTCAAATACTTACATTTCATAATATATTTCCATTTTTGGACATTTTCTTTGGCAGTTCCTTGGTGGATATCTTTCATAAGAATTGCAAGTTTTCCCTCAGGATACATACCTTTTTTTCTGATACTACTTTTTGAGTACGGTGTGGTTCTATGGAACTGCACTTCTTGGTATTGTGTAATTCAGTAGAATATAATGTTACCTTTTTATGATCTGCCGCTGTTGGAAAAATACTAGGATATTTTAAATTAATAAATACAGACTCAGCTCAGACATTTATTTTAAAAGCAGGAGACACTAACACTTAGGGTGTATGTTTTAACAGAATATTTGTATTAAAAAAAGTTGCTTGTGTTGATGTGCCTTTTGAGCCAAAAATGTACCCTCTGATAAGCATATAGGGCTCCCACTGAAAACGAAAATCTTTGCAAGGGGAATGAAATCTCTTTGATACATACTATATGTTTTCTAAATTATATACTTTTACACAGTCCTTTAAAAAATGTTTGTAGGTGTATAGAACTAACATTTTGCACTCTGATTTGATTTTGAAGTCCATCAAATTAAGTACCTAAAATAGACTAAAAAAGATTTTTTAAAAAGGTTGGGATTTTTAATTAAGCTAGCTTTCAGCTGATAGAAGCTTTCAATAAAGTATTCAGCAGAATGATTTAATCGTTACATTTCCCATGGTATTATAATTATGGAAAAACACGTGATGGCTGGGCTACATGTTTGAAACTATTGCAATGACAATGAAAATTACTCCTTTTTGATAAATGGGTACTTCATTCCCATTTTATATTGGTTTTCTGGCTTGATTGATGTTTTGTCTTGTGATGACTAAGATTTGTGCTGTCTGATAAATCATGTACTATAAAGAAATTCAATATATACTAGATCTTTGGAAATTAATAAGTAACCCTTTTCTTTTCTCCTGCAATGTGTCTCGCTGCAATGTGCATTCCATTCCTCCTCCTTCTGTCTTAACTGTTATCTACCAGTGCTTGGGTACAGAGATAAATGTTTCACTCATTCAAATTCCAAATCAGGAGCTAAGGGAAGAGGCCATCAAGGTACTGTATTCTGTGTCCTGAAAGCACATTCTTTTCTACCATCTCCATAACTACTACAATATCTTAGTACATGCTAAAGTGATACTGACAGAAAGCTTTGATTCTACATTAACAACATTTTGGGGTTTGAGTTCAGCGTTGTGGTTTGGTTTTGTTTCGAGGTTTTTTGGCCATTGAATGTAGTGATGTAGTGAAGGTGATTAGTCACATACTTGTTATTCTTTAATAATGTTATAATCTAATGCAGCATGGTATGTAGAAAATTGCAAGTGTGAAAATTTTAAACAGCAAAAAATTAAGTTTTGCAAAAGATAATTTAGTATTCCTACTGCTTTAGTAAGCTAGCTAAGAAATAGTGTTCCCTAGTCAATGAACTTTCTTCCCAAAATTATTGTTAATGTTAGTGAACAAAGAAAAGTTTATTTGTATCAGAATAGTCATAATAATACGGTTTATGTCAAATAATGAAAGCTAGATACTGCTAACAAAAAATAAGATAGTAGGCAAACTTAGAATAGAAATGTAATTGTGTATTTTAATCACTGTTACCCATTGCTGGTAAACGTGTTCCATCTGCATGTTATCTGTTACCGGTTTTGTTGCTTTTGATGTGCTGCAGGTGCTAATGATGGCGTGCATTTGTAAAGTGTTAGAAAGTGACATTGTATGTTTGTACATATCATATTTGGGGACAGTTGTCTCTGGTTTAGTTAGCATTTTTTCATTTCAAATGAATAAGAAATTATTTCTTACTATTAAATGCTTGCTGTGATTTCTGTGCTGAAGTCTTTATTTTATCTGTAGTAGTTTAGATGTGGAACAAAGGTTTATCCTAAACATACTACTTTACTGTATGTGGTATTTATATTATAGACCTGCCTGTCGTTGAAGTGGAAACTGTTTAGAACTGCTACCAATCTGTAAATTCCTAGCCAACCATTCTCAGTTACTCCTATTCGTTTGCTTACATCCGAGACTAGCAGCCAGACAGGCAGACAAGCTTTCCAGAAAAGTCCCTGCTGAGGATTACTGTACAGAATTATTCTTTTATAGAAACATAATTCTGCTTCTGAAAAATAGAATGAAATTATTTTGCTGGTTGAGCTATCTCAGTTGAATTTTACTGTTATCTGCAGCTTTTTTTTTTTTTTTTCTATGTGAGAAATGTTAACTATGCATATTACTGGATTTGGCTGAAGTGGTTGGAGGGGTTTTTTGGTACTGTAGTATCTAAATTTCTACTACTACAAGGCGTTTCTGGTGCCTCTTTGGATATCTTGCTTCACAGATTTATGGACAAAGCCTCTTCTGATAATCTGATTTATTGCATATTGGGTTAAAGAATTTCACACTGCCATTTGAATGCCAAATTTAGTATACTATAAGGGATTTGATTTTCAAGTAGTGCTATTTATGTTCAGAAAATCAAGTACCTTCCACATACCTCACATTGGACACACAAAAACAGCCTCACAGAGTTCTTGTTATGAATTAAGGCACAGGAAACAGAAAAGTATTTACTACATGTCTTCTGCTAAAGGCCTTAGCAACCTGGTTTAGCACTACTTTATGTTGAAATCACAAAACTTGCATAAGCATGATCAGATCGGAGCATGTCTGTGTGCTGAAGGAATTTCTTCCTCTGGAAATGACAGTATAGCTGCGTCAGCAAGGCGCAATACAGAAACCAGAAGTGCTGTTGCGAGGCAGAGGTGGTGAGGTTGGGGCAGTGCCGTTCAGCTCTGGCTGGGCTGCTCTCAGATGCACGTCTGGGGTTCCACATCGCGCTGCACAGTTCCAGGCTCACGTTGTTGCTGGCTTTGGGATCTGTGTACCATGCCTTGCTGCCAGAGTAATGTCAGATTAAAGCTGTAAGGCTGTGATCTTCTAGCATCCTTCGCTCTGCTCACACAACTATACTGTAGGCACCTCTGCTAGAATATAGTTGTGAAACACGGATTTAAAAACGAACTTCTTTACATTCATTTTCATTTCTAATTGTCCATTAGAGATGGACAATTACATACTAAAATTCACAGCGTTCTGCATTTTAATCATGGCATTTCAAGAGTAAATATGGAATACTTTATCCTGAAATGTAATATTTGAATTGAACATAGTTATATACATTTTTATTATATGGTTGATACTATTACATTGTGTAGGGTGAAAGGGAAACAAGAATGCTAGGTAACAGGGAATGTTAAGTGATACTATTTCTGATTTTGAAGGAAGTCATTATATTCTTACTAGATAGACTTCCAAAATAATATGCCTTTGACAAGGAAATACATCAAATTTTGACCCTAATTCTAAAAAGAACACCACCAGCAATTTAATTTCCATGCAGTCAGATGGATGTTAATTACTTGCAAATTGTGATTCATTTTATCATGATATCATAGAAACCATTTTCTCAACAATAGAGAGCACTGTGCAGTTTGATTAGTATCTTAGATTAAATGACAGTGTAGTAGGATGCTTTTAACAATTTTTGTTATGAAAATATTTTTGCAGTATGTGCTGTTATTTGTGTCCTATGAGGGATGCAAATGACATGTTTATGTACTTTACTTTCCAAATTATCTTTTAGCTCATGCCTTAATAAGTACAATCTCCAGTGCCTCTCACAAAGAGGTTTTAAAATATTTTTCATCTTTATGAAGGTGTATGGGCAAGTCTTCGTTCAAGCAACCGATTTATCAACACTCAGACTCCATTCATTGATGTTGGTGCACGACTTGCAGGGAAAGATAACGTCACTTCCTACAGCAGCAGCACTTTTCTGCAAAGTCAGCTTTTGAGACGGCAAGCAGCCCTCTATGTATTTGGAGAGAAATCTCAGTTACGGGTAATGGCATTTGTTTTATATATATTAACATAGTTTTTTATGTCACTTGAGTTTGATAACCCTAATGTTTTTACAAAACAATAAATAATATTCTAGATAAGGCAGATGGATAACTCTCCTGAAGGCATAAACTCTTATGAGAACTATTCCTGCACATGGAACAACAATGCCATAGAACTCAGTGGGGCTAGGATGGTGAAAAATCAAGCTCTGTGATTATACAGTACAACAAAGTTAACATAAATTAAAATATACTAAATTATCTTAAGGAACAGTTAAAAATCAGGCTCAAACTCACCAAAGTTCATGAGTAGAGCCCTATATGTTACTTTTGCTCAAGTGCTGATGTGTAGGAGAGCTAAGAGATAGAAAGATGGGTGACATGCCTAGAGGAATGGAATAGCTTTTGTACAAAGAGCATTCAGGTTGGGGGAGACATGGCTAGGAAGGAGATGCGTTGGTAGGCAGCAGCATCCAGCACAGCCCTCCCGTTTGGAAGTCACCGTGGCCCAGCCGTCTCCCTGCGCTGGCTTTGCCGGGGGGCAGCGGTTTGCGTTCTGTGTACCTGCTGGGGCAAGGGTGAGCCATGGGACTGGGGCGAGTGGAGCGGGGCTGCTGTAGCAGCAGTGGAGCTTGCGGCCCCTTTCGGAGGTGTTCAGGGCTCTTCCAAGGGAAGTTTTTACTTTCAGAGCCACTCGTGATTACACCTAAATGTACTATTACACCTAGTGTACTCCGACTCTGCTAGTGTTAGCTGAGCCAGTGTCTCAGGGATTTCTGTTTTGGGAAATGCGAAACAGACTCATTTGGTAATGTAAAGTGCAGTTTTACTTTTCCTGGTGTGTTGAAGTATGTTATGAAGCAAGTGGAATGTTGTTAGTCAAGAAAGCAATTAGAGAGGAAAACCTTGGTTACTGTGGGGAGCAGTTAAACTCATATGAAGCCAAATTGATGTAAGGCCAACCCAGAAGTCTGTCCATCTGGTTTGATTACATGAAGAGGACCATAATGTCTACAGTTTCATACATCTTTTTGGATAAATTTTATTTTAGATGCAGTTGTTTGAGACAGGTATCCTCTACATTAAATCTTGGTAGTTGGTTTTTTTTCAGGAAATATTTGCAGTTATTTTTTTTAAATCTTAGCATTCAAAGATTGAAAAATCAATTGTTTTATGCTCTTATTCAAAATGTGACCATACATAAAATATTATGTATTTTTTGAAATATATAACTTCCCAAATCAGTTATTGGTAGTAGGAAAATACATCAGCATTCAGTTATTTCTGAATTTATGTTATGTCAAGAGAGGGAAGAACCATGATGTATCAGAATGATGACTCAAAATTCTTTGCAGATTTTGTTTCTATTTTGACTCTTCTTTGTAATTTCAAATGTTCTTTTATATCTTCTTTGTATTTTCAGTTGTATTTTTAAATTATGACTATATAGCAGGTATTAGTTCTCCATTTTTACTTTGTCTTTTATAATTGATTTGTAAATTAATTTTCCTTTTGGTTTCTTCATTGCATATTGGCACATACAGTGGTCATTTTTAATTAGATGTCATTTGACATTCTATTGCTTTCTATTATAATTAGCATAGCAGTAATTTACAGAAGTTGCCTGTTAAGTCTATAATCAAAGTGTTCTGACATGATAAAGAGTAAGAATATAACATAAAAGAGTAAACAGCCATTTCAAAAGTAAACATCATTTATCATTATTAGAACAAACTGTTGTTTTGAACAGTAAGAAAGCTCTTTATTTTCCTGCAGAACAGATGTCTGTGTTGAACGAGGTACTTCAGACAGAATGCCTCAGTGTGCAGTGACTGCTTAGAGGAGCCAGCTAGGTTGCAGTTTTGGGCAGTACATTCTGCTGTTATGAGTTGTAGAGGAGTACTTTATTATGGCACTTTTTGCAAGTGTTGTAAGGATTTTTATTATCCGGGGCAGGTGTTTAACTAAACAGATTTTGAATTAGGGATTGAAATATTTAGCAGTGAAGCAGGCAAGACTTTGAGATTTAATTAGACTATCGGTAAAAAACATGCTTCCCTTTTTAAATTACATCTGCTCCTGTCCTTTTCATACAGGGATTCAAACTTGATTTTGCTTTGAATTGTGAATTTGTTCCTGTTGAATTCAGTGACATCCGACAGACAAAGGCAAGCTTCAAAAAGCTGATGAGAGCTTGTGTTCCCAGCACTATTCCTACAGATTCTGAGGCAACATTCCTTAAAGCGCTTGGGGAGTCAGAGTGGTTCCCACAGGTAATTCATATGAGAAGTACTTTTAATAATCTCTATTCAGTACTGCTTGCACAAAATAAATTTCATGTTTTTCTGACAGGGAACTGTTGTGTTCTAACCAGCTGTTCTTTGTTCATTGTCATTATTTTGTGTGCTATCAATTCTGTCATTACATAACCATTATTATTTTAATACAGTCATAACATTTACAAATGTGGGAGGCATTTTTTATAATATAATTTGTGGTTTATAACGTGTACACAAGTGGAGATCATAACACAATTTATGGTCTTGGTTTTAACTGCTTTTTCTTATTTTATATATTTAAAAAAATCAGAAAAAATTATATAACAATAAATGAGCCTTTTGATTTTAAAAATAATATCCTACTCTTCATATGTGTTCCCACTGTAAATTTCCATGTGCACAAGTATTTCACAAATAACAAATAACAGAATACACTCTTATGCTGATTTCTTAAGGAGGAGATACATGCAGGTAACGCAGCCATTTCAGCAGTTATGCACCAGGACACGTACTCCTGGATGAAATGTGTTACAGTGCGAGGAGTGGCTTTTCTTCCCTTGGGGTCTGATCACGCCTTAGAGAGCACAGAGGCTGGTCCCTGCTGTGTCTGGCCGCTGCCTTCTGCAGGAGGCGGAGGAGTGGGAAGGTCATGAAGACTTGACTTCATCATCGTGTGAACATTTTCAGTCACAGAGTAGTTGAGCAAGGTGATAGCTGTAGATAAATGTCACTTTGACATAAACATGTCCCTGCAGCAGCACAGAGATCAGGGGAGATTATAACATCGGAGTTACTCCTTAAGAGGAAAAGTAATAGTGTATCACTCTGCTCAGGACTAAATCATCATGTCACACACTAGCTGTGTGACATGTAAACCATGTTTCTGTGGTTTAAATCATGTTGTATGTGACTTATGTGATGAAGTTAATTTATGACTGATTTGACACATTTTCTGCTATTACTGTGAAAGAACATAAATCTGTCATCTTGGAAATGTGGTTTTAGTGTATTAAACTTTCCTCTCCTGGGCAATAAAAGTTACATATTATTGGTTTTAACACCATATAGGCTAAATATTTCTTTTTAAGGATGTGAATATAGAAGAAGAAATTTGAAAATGCTGCCCTACCTTCTGAATACAAACGATAAAAATAGGGTTTTGCTTTTTTTAATATTGAGTCCATATAATCCATATACCCAGTTGCATATCAGTTTCTTCATTAAGGACAGGAAAAAACAGCCTTTCTTCTATTCTACTGCCTAAGAAAGTAAAGAACAATAAACAAACTGCTTAGCTATAAGAGGGGTTCTCTTCTCAATCTTTTGATCTTCAATTAAAAATTGCAGGAAAATCAGTCTCTAATTTTCTAAGTAATGGCTATGTGGATGTTCAGAGGAGTTAAGTGTTTTCCATCACAATTTCCATAGTAATATTCATATTATTGGGGTATTGTAAGAAGTAAAAATGGGACTGCCCTAAACAAGTATGAATTTTCTAGGGTTTAGCTGTTGAGTGGTTGATCTTTTTTCCTCTTACTTTCTCAAATTTAATTTTGTTCTCCCTGAGTCACTTTCCTGTGCCTTCTAAACTTTCTGATCTTTTTTTTTTCCTTGCATAAAGGATCTTAAATGTCTCTTGCCATCTTTTGTTTATTAATTTTCCTACACTGCTTTTTCCTTTCTTTCAAACTTTCATGTTTCCTACTGCTGCTATTAGTTGGGTTGTATTCAGAGAGCAGTTTCGTTCGGCTGTAAAAAAATGAATTGCTTACATAATGTCTGTTATGTTATTAACCAAGAATGCCATCATAGTATGATGAAAACAAAGAGACATCATATAGATTTTCCTTTTACTAACAATAATATGAAGTCTCATAGTAAGATAAAATTTCTAAAATTCACCTAAATTTTTTAACCTGCTCATACCTATGTTTGAATCAATCTCAATCAAGTAAATAACCCTTCCTGGAGAAATTAGTTAACCCACCTGTTCAACGAATCTGAGTATTACTGCATAAAGAATAGGAGAATGGAAATAATTAATGTGACCTCATATGTTTTAGCCAGCCTGCCCAAGTATAAGAAACACTGTTTAATCTATCTAAACTATTTCCAGATTATAGAATTAGGATTTTTCTGTGTTCATTTTTAGGTTTGTGGTTTGTTTTTTTCATTATCATCATTATTATTATTCATTAATTTCCAACATTCATGGGATTAAACATTAGAAATACTATCTTGTAAATATCTTACATGGGTTCTCCCATCAAACTTCTTAGTGACTTTATGGAACCTTAACATTTTAGTGTTAAGGCCAGAATGGAACTTCTCTACAATAAATCTGTCAGCTGTGTTGTTCCCCTTCTCCTTTTTATGACACCAATTTTATTACCATACTCATTGGTTTTAATAGTTTAAATTCCTATCTTCAAATCTTTGCTTACTTTTGTTATAGTTCAGGTTAAAATCCTGAGACTTATGTTTTATAGCTTTCTGTTACATCAGTGCATTTCTCTGTGCTATATGTAGCTTTCAGATTACATGTTTTAATATTAAATGTTAACAGATTCTATGTATTGATAGTCTCTAGAAATTTTTCTTATACTTGGTTATGTTACTTATTTGTAATACTTTATAGCTTCACAGGATAATGCAGTTGGCTGTGATCATCTCTGAGCTGCTGGAAAATGGTTCTTCTGTTATGGTTTGTTTGGAAGATGGCTGGGATATTACTGCACAAGTAAGCTGTTGTTAAAACTTTGAAAAAGTTAAATATTAAGAAAAAACACCAGGCAATACTTTTTTACACAAGTGACTGATAATTTGGTGTAACAATAAATTTGTGTTGTTGCAGCAGAGAAGAAACTAGAATGCATGAATTCTTGCATTCATTTGAAATTTACACCGTGAAAAAGTTGCTTAAAATTAATTTGTTCCAAGGGTCCTGATGGACTTACGGCTCTAAGGCGTAGATATAAAAATCTGCATTCCTGCACCTGACCGTATGTAGGAAGGAAAGCTGAAAGTTGCCACAACTGTTAATTTATCTTTGTAAACACAGAGAGAGGAATTCTTTCTCTTGTCATTCACTCTCCATAAAAGCGTACAGGGAGAAAACTAAATTTGTGCCAAAGGGACTGTAACACCTACTTGCAAGGACAGATCACCACAACAGATAATTGTTTGCAAAACAAACTATGAATTAGGTGAATGAAGACCTGCTGCCTCATTTAATGGATGCATTGTGTCCCTGTAGTTTTTTCATAATTCAGAAGATCAACACAGATATCAATAATTCTAGTAAATAAAAACTTCATGTGCAGCTAGCATCCTGATACCAGGTAAACAAACCCACAAAAGGGTGTTAACATAATTATGGAATCATTGTGAAGCAATGAAGAATAGAGAAGGGGACCTACATAGCTGGAAATGGAAGAAATCTGTGCTGTGTTTTAAAGTCTCCTGAGATGCTCTCTGTTAACACAGGTTGAAGCTGGCTGGTGAGCGCCATAGCATGGCAACACAGGAGAAACTATAAAAGTCACCCTCAGAACCAATTCTTTAACACTTTCTTTGCTGAGGTAGCCAATACTATGTTAGAAATATTATCTTTGTTTTATTAATCAAATTCGTTTTATTTCAAGTGTAATTTAAATGTGGTAAGCATTGTAATGACTTCCAAAGTCTATAGTTGCTCAGGTTTGACTTTTACAGTTATTGTAAAGTCTCAGTGTAGTTGAAGCTTTTTCATGTGAGAGATTATTTGGTTTGTCTTAAAAAAATACTTAATGTATGTGGTAAAACACTTGTAATTGAGTTTATATGAAGGCTTTTGTTTCCTTGAACTATAAATAGATTTTGAATTATTTATATTCACTGACAAAAGTGTTCTAACTTCTGTCACTTTTAACACAATATATCATGTCTTGTGATCTAGGTAGTATCTCTGGTGCAGTTACTCAGTGATCCCTTCTATAGGACACTCGAAGGCTTCCGAATGCTGGTGGAAAAAGAATGGCTTTCTTTTGGTCATAAATTCAGTCAACGTAGTAATCTGACTCTCAATTGTCAGGGTAGTGGATTTGCTCCTGTTTTCTTACAGTTCTTAGACTGTGTACATCAGGTAAGTTTATCTCATGTTAATTTACAAAAATTCATAAATAAGAGTGTAGATGCCACTATTTCAGATGTTAGAGTTAATGGTCTGAGAGAAGACTAGTAATGCCCTTCTCTAGGTTTTATTAAAGTGAATGGATTTCACCTCGAGAAGAGGTGGAATGGTTGCCTGGAGGAGACTGACCCATCCACACAAAACAGACTAAGAGGGATGTTTGGCATTATAGATCTTCTAAGGTCATTTATGCAAAGATTTCAAATAGAAGTTTTCTAAGCTTAAGTCTGTTTTTGTGGCAGTCTTGAAGAACCTTTATTCAGAACAAGAAACTGACAGTACAGTGACTAGACAGTTTTTAATTCTTTGTGCTTGATGATGAACATTGAAGAGGCCTTGTACTCCATGAGTTCTGGAAACAACTCGCTATAAACCAGGGGGTCCTGAGATGTTCTTATTTTTGTATATACTGCATATGCAGAAGAAGATGAACAGCAACAGTTATGTTGTGTAGGAAGAAGTTAGGTTAAGAATATTACACTCATTCAGTTTAATGTCCTTTTATTCATCTCAAAGCAGTAAATATAAATGCTTTGCAGAGTCTCTATGTATACAAACACAACAGAGAAGCTTGCATAGTTCCTCTTGCACATATGTCTGTCTTCTCCCAGTTCTCTCATTTTTTCTTGCTGAAAAAGCTGGAAAGTCTCTTGGACATTATTAACCTGTATTAAAATTTATGGATGACTGTGTCTCACAGAGGATGAATTAAACTACCAGCCTTCTTACTGAGAACAGACGTTCACAGCAAATACTTCCATGAAGTAGACTCTGAAAGAGAAGTCAGTGAGTAGACTTACTCTGCTACTGAAGCAAAGTCTACAGAGTAAATAACTTGCTAAACCATTGAAAACAATCATTACGTATCTATGGGACTGATAATGAATGAGCTTATAAGAACATGAGTAAAGACTTGCTGAAGAACACGTTGCAAAAAAGAAAAATCTTGTTTGTATTCCAACATTAAGCACCAACAGCCATCATTATTGCTGTCTTGCAAGTTAATCATATACTTGGAATTTGCTTCAATTCCTACAGCATTACCCATCAGAAAACCTTAGAAGTATTTGTCACGTTTCCTGTTTCATCGATCTGTTTCTCAGTGGCTGTGGTCCTCAGGTTAACTTGTATTTAAAATGGGGAAATTTCTCTAAAGAGAATCAGTACTGCATTTTTCATTCAAACAAGCTAATCTCCTGAATTGTCACATTAACTATTCCTTACAATAGCTTAAGGTTTTCCTCCTTTTGTGAAGTAGAAAAGACCAATTTCTTAGCTGCAGTGGCTACAATAGATAGAACAGCCATGTCTCCTAACATTGAAGCCCATCTGCGTGGTGGTTTGTGCAATTCTGTGTGTAAATCATTCATCTGGTGCTGTATTCTCTCTGCTGTCAGATGTCTTTCCAGGCTTTAATGAGCTGACTGGATAACACTGTTAGTAGAATGAAGTAAACCTACATTTGATTTCAAGCAGTAGTGTTAATTTTGAAGTGAATCCCTCCAGCATCTTCCCCTTACCATTTGTTAATGCTGTTTTGGTGTATGTGTACTAGATTTTTCCTGAAAGAATTTAACCTGAAAGGTCTGTTTCAGGTATGTACTGAAAACACACCAGCTCTTAAAAGGATCTGAACAAAATGATTCATCACTTAAGTATAACCAATGAGGGTCATAAATGTACAGCGAGGTCATCAACTCAACCGGACTAAATCTAGTCCAAAGTAAACCAGTAAGTGTGTAGTATAGCTGCAGGGACCTCAGCCCCAGCCTCTTCAGTCTCTTTGTGTGCTCCTTTTGCTCTGAATTACTTGTTAATGTAGACATAGCCTACATCCTGTTTGTGACCCTGGAAATCAGTTCCAGTTTTACTGTAATAAATCTTAGAAAGGTGGCATAAAGAAAAGCAAGGAGATTATCCACACATACCTGTGCAGTATTTTTTTTCCTCAAGTCCAGAGATCACACAAACTTTGGAAACAAATGGGTAATCGAAAGATTTTGGTTTATTGTCATAAAATAGAATGTACAGTGTTTTTTTCGTGGCAGAATTCTTGTTTTTTCTTGGTTTAACACGATCTGCAGATAAGAACATGGAATAATGGATTGTAATCATCCTGGCTTTAAAAGTTAGGATGAAATGTAAAGTGGGATAAGCCCGTGCTGTTAACAGCTGTCAGGTATGATTTTTGCCTCAAGATTTAAGGTGCCTAAAATACGGCTACTATAGATGTGAATGTGTCAAGGAAATATAAGAACATTGCCTTTGTAATTCATCTCAGATAGCAGCTTTGATGCATGTCACTAGGTATCTGACTCTTCTCTATATTTAAGAGGCAGTATAAAGTATGCAAGTTATTACCAGACATTTTACAAAAAGACCTGTATTTTCTGGGTATTGGTGTTAAGCTGTGTCCACGTGCCCTGGCTTCAGCTCCTGCAGGCCATCTGGTCATCCCTTCTCTGGTAGAGATACTACCCTTCCAGTCAGTTAGCTAAGGGGTCATGTGAACCTACCTCCTTTTCCAATCACAATGGTAGAAAAAATTTGGTAGAAAAGACCATCTTATTTTGAAGGATGTGGCTTTAGAAGCAGTTCAGTAGGTCAATCTGAAGGAGGCAGTAACTTCTCATGAAGAAAGGTAGGGCTGTCTAGGGGTTATAAACTTCTCAGCCAGTGTAATCTTCAGCCGAGGGCATGGGAACACGTTTACTGCTTAATCAGTGTAATATAGATAATATAGCCTTGTCTGTTACTAGAAACAATCTTTGAGCTAAATGACTTTAAATCCTGTTTAGAATACAACTCGTGAGTATGTTTTTTAGAAAATAGACTCACAAAGATTAGTCTTCTAATTCATGATGACATAGTATTGATTTACCAAATCCCTACAGTATGGTTGTAAACTCTAAGGAAATTAATTTTGAAGTCAAGTTAATGATTGAAGTTTCATAGGAGTTACTATAAACTTACTTAACATTTGTACTTTAACATTTCTGTTAAGTTTCATTGGTTTCCATGCAGCTTGTTAGACAACTGCAGAATCCAATTAGATTGCAACTTGACCCTGTAATATATTATGATCAGTTTTTAAAAATTGCCCATTCACTGGAAACAAATATTTGGTCCTTTCAAAATATTTTTAACCATTATAGTCGCAATATACTAGGTGCAGTAAGAAAGTCACCATAGAGCCAGTATGTGCATTAAACATCATGGGTTATACTAAAGATACCAAGAAAACAAATGAAACAGTTACTTCTAAATTAGAACTGCATCATCTTGTAAAAAGTCATTGTTTATGCCAGTATCTCCAGGTGTCAGCTGAATTATTAATGTAAAATGTAAAATCAGTCTTTCACAATAGCAGCATCTGGCAGATACACTCTGCTTCGAAGAAGATTGAGTTTATGACGGTGATGTCAGTGCAGGAAACTTTTCTTATTTTTTCCTGTATCGATCTGGTAATTTCTTAAATATAATTAAACCAGAATGATTTTCTAGAGCTGACTTCTTTTAAGCTCAATAAGGAGCTGTGTTACAGCACCCTGTGTTAGAGGAAGTGATTGTGCTACTCCCATGGGAGATGTGTTCAGTTATTCCAGTGTTTGCAGGAAGAGCCTTTTAGTGATTACAAGCGCAGGACATTTTGGAGTACTGTATTTCTTACTTAAACTAAGTAAATATTGGTATATAATGGCATTACAAAACAAAAATGCATTGGAAAACTAAGGAAGGGTGATAGAAGTGCAAGATTGCTAAATACATTTAGGAGATATTTAAGTTAATTGGGAACGTGGTGATTTGAAAAAGAATTCTAAAATACTGAGTTTCTCTAATCATAATATTGGAAACGCCTACTGGTCTAGTTGAGTTTTACATGTTCATATATTACGGAGAATAAGCATTTTAAAAGATGATGCAGTTGTAATTTTCAAAGATACTGCCCCTATAGACTTATCTTTCTAGGTGGTATGTGTTGAAATTGTAAAGTATTAAAACATTGCTTCTAACTTACATGTAAATTTTGAGTATATCCCTTAAAATCAGTTAATTAACTAAAGTGGTATCAAAGAGTTATCAGAGATAAACCAGCTGTATTTAACCTCAGTGTAAGTGGTTACATTGCCTACTATAATCAAAATGTCTTTTATGTTTAATTGCTTAAATAATAAATAATTATTGGAGCATAAGTATACATTTAGGACCCTGTATAAATCGCGTCAAATAGCAGAATGTAGCCTTTCCTTCTTACAATATCTTAAAGAAAACTTCTCCTAACACAAGAAAAAAACAGATACTGAAGTCTGTGTGTGTCTTTGTGTCTAAATGCACACACATATGCAGAGCTTTTTATATTTCAGCTCAAATGTCATTTTTGATCAGAATTTGTGTACTTGGATTATATTTTAGTATATGTCATAAAAATATTTTTTATAAAGAGAGCTAAAAAGTTACTCTGTCTATGAAGTCTTGAATTTATTACAGGAAAAGTTTTGCTTAGCTTTATTCCTGCAAAACAGTGCAGGAATGTAGTCATTTGTATCAGGGGAGAACTGGGGCTAAAGTGAGTGTGGGTATCTTGAACGGAGAAAGTATCTCAGCATTTTAAATGCCTAGCCACAAGCTAAGACTTGGCTATAATAACAACAAATTCTCTGAGGATAACAATTTCAGATGTTACGCAGTTTTTACTGTTTTAAAAGAAAAACAGCAAGACACCTCCTCAGTATGGGGGGGGGGGGTTTGAACTATAATACTTGGGTGCATATTTTGAAAAGGAAGAAATATGTGTAGACTGCAAGGACTTCATAAATCAGGTGTTTCAGTGATGGCACATGGAGTATCATTTGCAGCATTACCTCTGGACATCTCTGCTAACATTGGGATCTTAGCAACAGCAAGAAGTCTGCTGCAAAACCTTTGGGTTAAAGTTTGATTTCCAGCTATGTCCAGGAGTAGCATCTTTGCCTATGAAGTTACATGGCGTTTTAAGAGATACCGTAAAAGATTTACATCCAGATTGATTACTTTGAAGAATCCTGGGGTTTGTCTAATACTGCTTATCATACAGCACACCCTATCTGCTCTGAAACATTTTTTGTAGCATAGACAAAACATGAATTTAATTATCTCAAAAATATTTTTAGACAAAATGTAGAAGGATCTGTATGTATAGACAAGACTGTTGTGTATGGATGTATTTGTTGTCAGCATGCACAGGGGAATTATTTTGCTGTCTTATTTCACATTATTATTTCTTATATATCTATTTGTATTATACCTCAATGTCCTCTTTTCTTTTTTTTTTTCGTGTTTTTTTTTTTTTTTTTAGTTCAATCAATATTACCTGAAGTTTCTGGCTTTTCACCACATATCGAATCGATTTAAAACATTTCTTCTGGATTCAGACTATGAAAGACTAGAACATGGTATGTGTGATGTTTGATTATTGCATATTGGTTTTGTAGCCATGAGTATTTTTCTTGTCAATATTTGGTCTACAAAAATTTCTCCAGTTTGAGATGGTCCAATAATTGCATCATGATGATGTAATGAATTCCATTTTAGGATTATAAAGCAAAATGGAGGTGAAGAACATGTAGAATTTTTTGTATTAGTGATTCCTGAACCATGCTACCAATGGGACTAAGAGAAAGTTGGAAGAAATTATTGCCATGGCTCAGGGTTTTTTAGCAATTTACTCATGTGGTTCAGTTTCCCCTACTAAATACCTTATTTTAACAGAAACAAAGTCCTTGGGAATCCTTCAGATTGCATGAGGTTTCAGGAAAGGAAATCCTTTTCATCTGTTACCTCTCACTTCTCTCTTGCATTCTCTTCAGTGTTTCTCTTCTTCTATATTTCCTTTTTATGCCATCTATCATGTGCAACCTTACTGGTTCCAAGATGTTACCTACCCTTAGAGCCCTCTTAATGAGCCTGCACAGCTATAGTTGAGGCTGTTCTTGGAACTTGTTCACCAAGCAAAACACTTGCGTGCTCTGAATTTCACTGCTTTGTGGGGTGGTTCTCATGGCATATAGTCAATTTGAATGTTTTCTCTGTAGTACCTGTGGAACGGACTAAACTTGAGCAACCATTTTATTTCAACAAAAGCTTAATTTTCATTATTAACCTTCAGCAAGGAGTTGGAGTCAAATAACCTTCTGGTTCCTTCCAACCTGGGTTGTTACATGGTTCTACAATTTGGGGGGTGTGTGGGGTGTTTATTCAGGTGTAGTTTGCTTTCAGATAACGTTTAATGCAATATAAAATCCTGTTTCCAGTAGTCTTTGGATAAACTCTATGTCCTTCCAAAGTTGTTTTGGATAGCACAAATCTATGGCTAACTCCTTTACACTAGCCTCAAAATGAGTTAGCAGTTAACTTCAGGTGCAGCTAGCTGGTCCAGCAGATTGGAAGGGCTGGTCCCAGTAACCCTGGGTGCTGGGGGGCAGAATCAGTTCGCAGGGCTTCGTGGTCTGCTGAGGCAGCATAGTTACAGGCAGAAAGGGATATTCATAAATATGCTCAGGTATTTCAGTAAATTTCAGAACAGGTTTATAAATAAAACGCTACTGAATAATTGCAGTTGAAAAGCACAGCAGCTGATTTATCAAACACAATCTCTTGCAGTGGCATTTGCTAGTAGATTTTTCTATACATTTAGCCTGTGAAATTCCTTTTGGCTATGCTTTAGTGTGTGTTAATGTATTATCATGAAGCTATTTTTGCTGCTATTATTTTCTCTAGGGACATTGTTTGAAGATAAAGGAGATAAACATGCCAAAAAAGGAATTTGTATTTGGGAATGTATTGAAAAGATGCACAGAAGGAGCCCTATTTTCTTCAATTACCTCTATGCCCCTGCTGAAATAGAGGTATGATATTTTTAAAAACAGGTGGTTTTGTTACTCTGAGTGATTCCTTGTGTGCATTTTGATACTGTTATTAATTGTTCTTAACTGAATTAAGCATTCAGTGGACAAAGTTGAACCACCTTGATTGACTGGAGCAAGTGTCATAGATTTATATTCTCAGTCATCTTAATTACGGAAATGTCATTTAAAGGGCTAAATTCTGGAACGTGTTTTTATGCATCCCACTGAGGTAAATGACAATCTTCATTTTATTTCATTTAATTATACAAATTATTATTAAAATTATCTATCTTAAAGTTTGCACAGATTGTTTTAAAAAATTACATACTGCAAACCACAGTTAATGGGGAAAGGAGTTTAAAGTTGTAATGGGATATATTTTATAATGATCTGATTGAATCACATTATCTATATCACTATCTCATATGGTAATGGATGTCGACTAGATTGGACTGTGTCTTGAATAATTATATAAAATTGACAATTCACTCGACATTATAGAAGTCTGCAGTAGCTGGGGAAGAAGCACTCGAGGTATCTCAGGAACTGCCAGAAAAGGGGCTGTTCTTACAGTAGTTCTGGAGACAAGGCTCTTTAGAGATATTTCTGCCATCCACTGCTGCATAGATGTTCATTCCTCTGCTGCTCTCTCCTGCTTTGGCAGTGAGCTTCACCCTGATAAATCATTTCTCTGCATGTCTGTCTGCTGCTGGTGACCAGAAAACATAATGACAGGACAGTCTCCACTGCCTCAGTGTCCATGGCACCACTGATATGTTTGTTGGTGTTTCTTGGTTTCCCTTTTTTCTCAAGTTGCTTCACCACATTGTATCTTTGCATACATAGCACCCAAATATGCTGTATAAACTGACCTCATTTTAAAAACAAATTAAATAAATTTGCTTTAAGATATTTTGGGTCTGCATCAGATCATTATTGCAGTCAGCCATGCAGCCACCTTCAACCCACACACACATGCACTCACACTTCCCTAATAAAATGGGGGTGTAAGAGAGAGGAGGGAGAAAACAGAGGTGCATTCAGTAGATAGAAAGTGCTTCTGCTCTCTTTGTTTTAGAGAAACGTCTGTTTTCTCTGTAGAACCGTCACTGTGACGAATTTGGGGCTTGATGGGCTGCTCGTTCACTGTATGTTCTATCCATTTTGCTGTAAGCAGTAGCTTGATTAGTAAGCAATCAGGAGTAGCTTTCAATATCTTGATAGTTTCTCTTCTTTAGAAGAAACTATTTTTCCTTATCTGAAATGGTATCATAGTAGCAGAATTAGTCATTATGACTGAGTATCACTCTTCAGACTTTAAAATTGCACGTTCACCTAAGGCAGTAATTCCCTTCAAGTAAGCTGCATGCAAACTGAAAATCTTAAGGTATTTTTTAAAAGAAAAAGAAATCAAATGATTTCTAATACAAATTGATCTGGTTTAAACTACTCTGAAAGATCTACAGTCCCTGGCTGCCTACTTTATATTACTGTGTTTTTTCCAAGTGGCATATCCACCCAGATTATACAGCCTGTCTCCTTTCTCTGATGCTAAAGGGCCTTAGATTTTCTGCTGAGAAAAACTGAAGGGTGATTGCTGTCCAGTGCCTTTTGTCCCTTTAACAGGAGGCATCAAGACTGTGAGAGTACCAGCTATGTATATATGCTGAATTAGAGGTCTTGGTAGACATGTGGTTTAGTAGAAGGATAAAAATGAGCAGTATATTCCCAAAGCTAGTGTTAGTTTTAGGTTTTGATCTGACTAAGCCAAGATCTTGCTGTGGAAATTATCAAATTATAGCACTAATCACCGAGTGCAATAATATGTTTAGAACAAATCTAAATATATAATACTGTTTAGAATAATCTAGAAAATTTAAGTATTGTATTGTAAGTCTGAAATTCAAAGACATCCTTTCTGTCATCATAATAAAACTTTGTTTCAAATAGGCACTGAAACCAAATGTAAATATGTCCAGCCTCAAGAAGTGGGATTATTATGTAGAAGAGATTTTGGCTACAGGCCCTTCCTATGATTGGACCATGGTAACGGCAAAGTGCAGTGTTTCGGAGGAAGCTGACCAAGCAGAAGGGTCACTCTCTCAGACCAAGAGGAAAATAGTATGGCCATGTTACGATGATGTTAAAAAAATGCAGCCTGATGCCATCAGCAGCCTTTTAAATGTGAGTGTGTTACACAGAACAGTAAGTTATCTTAAGGACATTAAATTCACACCTAGTTTTTATTTAAGTTATTGCCTTATTGATACGCTGGTATTAAAAGAATCATGATAAATGTCAAAACAGGTGTTTAGTAGAACTGACTGGTTGATGTAGAGATGTGTCTGGTCTGGGAATCAGTCAGACTTCCTGTAAACCTTGTGTTCTGAATGAAAGTTTTTCTGAGAGTACACTTCAATAATAGTTAATAATTATGAGAAAGTCAGTCATGGATTCAGTTTTTCACTGCTTCTTTTAAATAATAATGTAGGTAGAGTAATAAATGTTTAGGTTGGCTTTTGTAATAAATGCAGGAACTGTTCATTTGGACAAATGTTGAATCTAGCTTTCTTGTCCTCTTTCTATGCAGTTTAAAGTAGGTGCATGGTAAAATGACACAAACCCATATTTCCAGACAGATTAGAGAACAGAATCTGATGGTTGTTGATTTTAACAAGTGGGAAACAGATACACAAACATAAACTGAACATCGTGGCCCAAATTTCTCAGAAAAGCTTTCCATGATGGCTCCCAGTTTATTAATGTTTACTAGGACCAAACTGGTAAATCTAGATTCTTCAGAATATTTTGGTACTTGAGATAGATGCTTGACTTTGGCTTTTACTTGTTTGGGCTCATGTAGGCTGTTTAGGTTTTGTCCTTTCTTTATTAGAAGATGAAAAGGGATCCTATTATTGGGATAATTCTTGTAGTTATTCAGAATTATTTAAAACCTGTATTTTCTTAAATGTGTGTTGGTTGATTATAATTGACAGTCCTAATATTTAGCTTATCTTAATTCATAGAGCAGGAAAACAGCAAGGACACTCTGCTTCCTGGAGTTGCTGTTCCAAGCCACATGCATATTCAGATACACATCAACGTGTACAGTTTTTTGTTTTGAAAACTATGGGATTATGGAGCTAGATATTGCAATGCTTGGAAAATTGGGATATGCTGTGTGTCCCGTAACTGCCTTGAATCAAAGATGATTTTTAGCAGTCTTAATGCAGGAAGTTTTTGAATGGATTTGCGTCCGTGAGGATAGACTTGCTTTTGCTAGAAAGTTTGCTTTATTCTGGCACGTTCCTCAAATTTCTCTTGGTCCATTCATTCCAGTCAGAATTGATCAAATATGGGAACAATGCCCAATTAAAAAAAAAAATAATAATAATCACTTGCAAAACTCCCCTTGATTCAAAATAAGGTAGCCAGAACTTCTCAGAGCTTGTAACTTCACAAATGCAGAGAAAGAGCAATCTCCCAGCAGGGGTCTTATCAGGGATCCTTTAGTAAAAAACCACACAGCTTTCGTACCAGGTAAGGAAAGGCAGAAGTACATCAGGAATATAGCAGCAGTGTTGCTCTGTGTTTCTTCCTGAGGTAGATGCCAAGCTCTCCATATCCACAACTGTGAGAAATTGCTATATAACAAGGAAATTAGCCATATTATATTCTGAAGATACATGGGTCAGAGTTTACAGACTTTTGAATGTTATTTGTGAATTAGATTATAATAATAAAAGATAGCAGTGGAGAAGAACATGTGGAAAACTTTGAAGAGGTTGTTGAAAGGTTACAAAAATATTCTAAGTTTCAAAAGCAAAGTGAACCTTCTTTTAAAACAAGTTGTTCATTTAGGGCTATTGCTGATGTAGGAGAAAGACCTCTCTTTAATGTTAAATCAATTGAGGATGTGTTAGTATCAGAAAAATGTTTGAACTGAGACTATATGTACAGATGGTAAATTACTAGGGAAGATCGATTCTCCCTTAGTTTATAATAATAAGCCCAAATTTGTTCGTTTTAAAGATATTTTTCAGTCAAAAACATTGTGAGGGTGACTGAGCACTGGCATAGGTTGTCCCTAGAGGTTGTAGAGTCTCCATCCTTGAGGATACTCAAAAGCCATCTAGCCACAGTCCTGGGCAGCTGACTTTAGGTGGCCCTGCTGCAGCAGGGGGGTTAGACCGGATGATCTCCAGAGGTCACTTCCATCCTCACCCATTCTGTGATATATGCCTGGTTGCTGGTTGTATTAGAGATAGTAATCTGTCTATATTTCAGTGAAAATGCAAATCAGATCCTTGAGGGCAGACACATCTCCACTGTTTCCCACTAATTTGCTAATGTTCCTAGAAAGAGAAGGTACTCAGTCCCCATAACTCACTGGGAGTGGCCCAGATTCCAGTACTTTCAAGAACTGTGAGAGATAGACCTACATGTAGCTGCTTATATGTAAGAATAGGACATCACTTGATGGTGTTGCTCAGAGGTTGGCAAACTCAGAGATACCACTTCAGGATGCCACTCACACAGATTAACTCTGCCATAAATACACAGCCTAAAAACCTGAAGCTATAAGTGGTCAATGAATAACCAGCAAAATAATAAAAACAGCACTTATGATTACAAGCTGGTTTATAAATGTGGGTTATGTGCCAAAAAGAGTGATCCATCAAAGTGGACCCTGAACCAAAAAGTTTATTCCAAATATTGCACAAGTAGTCATATAGAACTCGTTGCACACGCAACTGATCACTTGGCAGAGGCAGCAGTTCAGTCACTGGATGCACATTCGGCAGTTTTCCATTGGTAGTCAAAGTTCCAGAAGCCTTCTAGTCCAAGAGTGGAAGAGAAAGTACTGACAAGGAAGGGCTTCCAAAACAGGGTGCTCTGTTACAGTAAAGGCACTTTGCTACTGTAGGACTTTGTCAAGATTATTTTCTGTATGCACAAACACACTGCGGATACCAAAGAGGTGATTAGTCTCCACACTTCTGGGGTGTCTGCAGAGTTAGCTCCTGTCTGTACCATTCCAATATTACACCGCAGATTACTTAGCAGATACATCTTTTTAAAGGCACAATAATGGTAACTGCTTGTAATTACTGGTTTCAGGAAACATATTCATAAATTGTATTTGTTATAACCTTTCTTTTTATACATATTGACTTCCACTCCTCTAAGTCTAGGCAGCAGGAGATGAACCAGAAAGATTAAGAAATTTTTCTTTCAAGGAAATGTAGCTATTCATAGTCCATTCCACACATGGAAGGAAAAAATCTGACGTTTTCAGTAAAATTTAAAACTGAAGGGTAAGAGTAAATCTTAGTGATTTATTGCAATGTAAGTTTTTTACATAGTGTTTGTTAAAGGACAATTTATTCCTAACTTTTTCAGTTATATATAGGAGATTGTTGAAAGTTTTTCATTTTGAGTTCTGGAAGCACTACTCATTGTGGAGCCAAAAAAGAAAGAATGTGACCCAGTTGCTAGGTAACAAGTTTCAGTTACTTTCAGATTCTGCAGAGAAAGATTCATACTCAGAAGTCAAGACTAGGGCAGAAAGAGAATGAACAGATTAAAACCTGACCAAATGCTAAAGAGCTTATGTCCTTTTGCAGCAATTTGGAAAGCCTTTTACTTAAAAAGTCTGTGGTAAATTGATTCAGTCATATGTATCCATCAGGAAGCATTTTACATTCCCCACTTTGAAAGAGGAACAAGTAATCTAGAGAAGCCTTTAGTCTGGCTTGTCTTCACCATTCCTTATTTTTGTATCAACCTATCAAGAAACTATTTTGGTTTTATTTCTTGGCAGGAAGAGTGTCCCATAATATTTAATGTATATGTGGCTTTCAGCTACCTTCAGTATTTAAAACTTCTGATTTGATTCTTGCTGTTAAGCCAGATTTCTTATATTTAGTTATACTTCTGAGTTTTCCAATTTACCTTCAGCAAGGAAGCGTTTGTAAAAATATTTTGTTCCTGTTATACTGTCAAATACTGGCTTTTTTATTTTCACTTCACAGTTCAAAGTTTAGTTGAAGAATTAATTTCCCAGGCAAAATGTTTTCTTACCTTAAAAATATAGTAATTTTCTGTAAGTCTTTTAATCAACAACAATTTCCTGAAGAAATTGTCATTCTAAACGACCAGGAAGAGTTGGAGGATATTATGAAATCTACTTGAAAAATTTGGTATGGTAGAAGTAAATACAGTCTTTAAAGATTTACTGTCTCTACTTTGACAATAAATGTCTTGGGTTGTACTTGTTTTATATAGCATGGCAGTTTTCTGTCCTATGGCAATTTTTTCTTCCATCATCAATACTTAACTGGATTTGCAAATTTGAGTTTTTAATTTGATTTCATTAAGAATCAGATTTTCATAACAATATAGTTGTTGAAAGTAAACATATAGAAAGAAAGTGTGGCAAAGAATATGGACCATGCATCAAGGTAATGACAAGTGTACCGATGAGTGTTCACAAGTAAATATGAACTAATGAAATTGCCTTTTTTTCTTAACTTTGCATGTACTGTCTTATTAACAGGAAATAACCCTAACTGGAGGTTATCAACATAGGTCATATTCCCAAGTTCCCCAACAAGAACATGTTGTTACAGCTTAGTGTCCAAATTGAATAAATCTTTCTGTTTCATTTCCTTCTTTTAATACAGCTTTGTATCACATTTTATAAACCAGGCTAAATGTTAATATTGGCAATGTACGATGTTGGTGTCAGAGCACAGGATTTCTTCTTTGTAAATATTTTTATAAAATATAGCCTATCTTACCATTGTTGCATTTCTGTTACGGCAGTTGGTGTTGAGTTTTGTATGTTCAGGAGAACTGGCAGAGAACTGCCAGCATAATGGCTCCTCCGACCTGTGACAGGCAAGAACGGCGTGTCTGATGCTGCACTTGGTTGCCTTTGACTCCTGAGTCTGATTGATTTCAGTTGATAGCTGTTTTGACACAGGTTTTTGTACTTCACTGGGCAACATGGCCTAAAAGTTCCCTGTGTTAAAAATACTGACTAAAAAATGGCTGTATAAAAATGATTGCCAGGAAGTGATCCGTTAGAAATGTTTATCCTTAAGAAAACCCTTGTTGTTTGTTTCAGGAAATCGAGAGATTGGAAAGTAAATTAAATCAGAGCTCAGAAAGGTGGCAGATCTTGTGGGAAAGAGTCAAAATTAATCTAAAGGATGACACCAGACAAGACAATGTAAGTAGTAAGAGAGTCTAGCCAATAAATTAATTTCACTCCTTCTGTATAGGCTACCTGGGGCACTGACAAAATTGCTGTATTTCTTGGAGTAAAATAATGCTTTTGAAAAGTTGAGTATGTTGTTCTAACCCATGTTACTGGCTCTCTATTTCTCGATGTAGAAAACTGTATTTATACTTGTGCTATTTATCTAATGCCTTTTCCAGAGTAGATTATGGCATGCAGACAAAATGAGCATGAGCATTTTACTAATACACAAATATATGACTTTATATATTTGAAAGGTTCTTGAAGTACAAAAAAAATTGGTTCTTGAAAGTAGCCAAAGGGCAACACAGAGTTTCAGAGATCCATAAAGATATTTCCATGTCTAAATGGAACTTTGGAATTGTAGATTCTAGTAAAGGTAGGAAGTGTTCATGCTTTCATTTCCAATTCCTGACAGTGGTAAAAAGAATAGCTGACAATATAAATGTTTTCTAAGTCAAAATGCTGCCTCTTTGCTATCTACATGCACTAGAAAGAATGCTAGATACTGCTTTTTGTGAGCTTGGCACAGTGAGTTACCAGCTCAAGACTACCCTAACTCTTCATCTTCATGTGCTTGTTCAGGTTTGCCAGCCTCCACGCAATGGTTAGTCTGTAGCACTGCTTTATTATTTGGCCATTGCTCTCGGGAAAGCAGTATGCTTTATGTCTGTCAGAGTAATTCAAGTTCACTTTACACTCTAGACAAATTCAAGTTGAAAAATGTTTTCTCTTAGCAAAGTAGAAAAGAAAATGCAAATAGTTAAGGGTCAACCCCAAAAAACTCTTATCTCTAGGATGCTGTCATTTAGGTTAAGGCTAAATTCAGGATCTCTCTTGTTCCAGGTTATTGAGATTTGAAACTATAAAGTAGTTCTTGGTAACTGCAAGCTTTTATCCCCCTTCGCCCTCGATGAAATTAGGGACAGTTATTGTATCCAAATGTCTGACTACTTCTAGATGCTTCTGGGAAAGCAAAGGAAATGTTGTTGAAGATGATGTCGCTGAGATAAACACAGCATTTCTGAAATACTGATTTCTCACACCATGTGAACCCTTCTGTTTAAGAAATGCACTGAATTGCCGTCCCTCTGACTTATTTTCTGAGACAGCACTGACTTGTATTATGAAGACTTTTCTGGCCTCATGGGAATTCACAACTTACGTTTTATACCACATATTATCAGTATAATGTTGAGACAGTCTCATAATGCAAGACACATTGCGTTACCTTTTTTCTTTTGTTTTCATCTTTTTTAGCTCCGGAGACTTCCTTCTGGCTCCTCAGGGATGATGTCAGCTAATCTACATTCCTATCAAAAGAGATCTTTGTTGGAAATACCTGACAGTGGGCTGGGTGAGGAACAGAGCGCAAGCGTTTCTCCCTCTAATGGAGTAGACAGAAGAACAACTACACTATACAATCACTTCACATCAAAGACTGATGAAAATAGGTAAACTGAATAATCATAGAGTATTTGTGAACCTTGTATTAGATTGGTACAAGTCTCAGCCATAGGGAAAAAACCCTTAAATCTTCATATGCACAGAATGCTTTGTAACTACTTTGTTCTTTCTGTGTGGGTTTGATTACGTTTAGTTGTCTCAGTGGGTGGGCCTCTTATCTCCTGGCAGTATCTTTCAATCTTCCCCTTTATATGCCCAAACTAATTGTAGCTGCACATTTAATGCATCCAAAGTACTGAAATGGTGTTTATCAGTGTGTCCCAATTGTGAATAACTAAACTATTGGTTTAAAACCAGTTTGGTTTACTGCAGTAAAATAATTGTTTGAATCTATATGTAGTCATTTGGGGGCTTTTATGTATCACCACTATTCATATTATGGAATCATGTGCCATTGGTATTGTCTGTACCTTTCAGATCTTTTGAAGGTACGCTATACAAAAGAGGAGCTTTATTAAAAGGTTGGAAACCTCGCTGGTTTGTGCTGGATGTGACAAAACACCAGGTAAAACCTTGTCAGATGATGGATTTTTTTATGACTAGTTTGCTGCTTTTTTATTTACGGGGTTTGTATGGATTGATTTTACAAATAATACTAATAATGATGATATTCAGATGTGATGAAACTCACTTTAGAGGGTTAAAACTCCCTTCGTTTTCCCACTATGCGTTGTGCGTGTTAATCATTGTCGACCATATATCTATGTTTGTCTTGCGTATCGTGTAGTTACTGCAGCATTCTGACTGGACAGAGGGGTTTTCAGTATTTTGGGGGGTTTTGTAAACAATAATAACTGTTTAGCCTATAATCATAAAAGACTTCTTGGACTGGAAGTCATGCATTATTGTTTAGGCCCAAATATTTTTTTGTCTACTTCATACCTCTGGGAAAAAAAAAACAGGTAGTGCCTGAGGACATTTTCTGGGCATTGTGGTATACAAGCAATGCAAGCAATTTTTTAAAAAACATTACTAACTCTAGAATGTCATTAAGCAGTTAAGTGTTGAGCATAATTTGCACTTTAATATGACCTCTTTAGTTACCAAAAGAACTAAAACCTTTCTGAATTAGAGTGAAAAACTTCGAAGGTATTTCCTAGAGTTCAGGTGGGATGCAGGGAGCTAATACGATAACTGATAACAAGTTTAATTCAGGCATTCATGTTGAAACCATAGTAGTTACTATATGCTCAGTGTGTATTTAACAGCCTCTTTGATCCTCAAGCACTTTGCCATAAGCATTTTTCTTGGCAAATGAAAGGGCATTGTATGCTCTGGAAAATCATAGTCTGAATTGCTTCAGCAGAAAAATGCATTTATCGCACTTGACTCCTTAATGTTTTTCTGTAACCTGTATTTGAGAAAGCTGACATGGAATCTCTGTATGAAAGTCTTTTCAAGTATGGAGAACAGGATCACAGATCGCTATGAAATGAGTTTGAATTTTGTAAATTACTTAAAATGCGTTAAAATTTAATCTCAAATCTGTCTTAATAGAAGTCCTGAAATGCCAAGTTCCTGATCAAACAATAATTAAAGGTGCTATATATATATATAGGAGTATTTTGGATGAGTCCTAGTAATGTAAATTTAGTGGCAAAATTATTCATAAATATTCTAACAAATCATTGTACATAAAGAAGAACTAAAACCAGAGGAGATCTGTTTTGTTTTATCCCATTTACAATGTATGCCAGAATTCTGCAGTGGAAATTCGTGGTCTCATGTATTTTAAATAATATTGGGTCATCAGGCATTAATCTTCATTAAGACAAATATTCCACACTGTGGACTGTAATCTCTGAAACTCATGCACGCTTTTCTTTAAAAAAATATTAATTTATTGTCACCAATATACTTCAAAATACATAATACAGGTAAAGATGGTCATCTTATAGAAATCCTCAATTAGCATTTTTAATTAGTGTGTTAAAATACCAACGAATGTGCTGATTTGCTGATTATAATTATTATTCCTGATATACAGGAGAAGAGGTTCATTTTGCAGAAGAAAAAAATGCTTTCACATTTTTGGTTTAAGCAAATATCCTCCTGAGTATCATAGATGTAGGAGTAATACCTGTCAATCTTAGCTGGAATTCTGTTGTTCGATCTTTGCTGTGAAGGTTTGCCTTGCTATTTTGCATTTACTTATGGGCTTTTTTTTTTTTTTATTAAGTATCAGGTTTTTCTCTTCTAGAACTTTTTTGCATATTAAAACTCAGTTTACAGAGGGGTTAACATTTGTATCACGGTATCTGCAAGGAGAAAAAAAAAAAAAGCAAGCTTCATTCAACCACTAAGTGCAGTATAGGAAAAAGTGAGTTTTCTATGTAGTTTATAATTATCTAAAATTACACTTAAAGTTTTGCTGATCATTTTAAATTCTTGAAATTTAAAGAATAAGTGTTCCATTAACTCCTTTGTGAAGTAAAGCTTTTGCGTTACTTTCAATGTAATGAACAGTGAAGAGGTGGTTTTTGTTAGAAAAGCTGATGAATGCAGAATCCCAGAGACCAGGTTCTGCTTCCATCCTTCACATGTCCTCTGCCCAGAAGCAATGCACGACTATTTGAAGATTCTCTGCTCTGAAACTCTGGTGACAAAATGCTTCTCTGCCAACTCCATGTCCACACAGGAGCGAATGTTGGAGACTTGGCTGTTACCCAGAAACGTCAAATAGAGGAGTGGCCAGCTAAGGGCTAGCACATGTCCTACCATTTTGTATATACTACATAAATCTGTGGTTTCTGTCAGTGGTGTCTTAGAAATTTCCCATGTCTGATGTCCTCGGATCCTAATATTTGTTCCTCCCACCCTTACCGCACCATGCCTCCAGGTTGTATCCAGGAAAAGGGAAGAAGAAGTAGTGAAAGGTCTATCTAAATAGCATATTTGGATTTTTTTTTTTCTCTCTCATGGTCTAGCTGCGATACTATGATTCTGGTGAGGATACAAGCTGTAAGGGACACATAGACCTTGCAGAAGTAGAAACTGTGATTCCTGCTTCTCCAACAATCGGAGCCCCAAAACACGCAAGTGAAAAAGCATTTTTTGATGTAAGTATATCTGGTCTTTACATGATCTTTACCTAAAACTTAATCTTGATGTCTTTAACTTACTACTTTCAGTCCTGCTGCTGGAAGGTGTGAACTAGGGAGGAGCTGTCATGCTGACTCAGGACAAAAAGTTTTTACACAGCTAGCATCTGGACCTCACTCCCAACAGCAGAAGTTCAAAAAAATGTTACATTTAGTCCCAATTAGTACACTGAGTATTACAGTTTAAAGTAGAATTTGTAAGTTTCTGTTTTGTGTGCTGAATTGTCTGTGTTCATGTTCTTGTTTTTCCTTTGCAGTTGAAGACAAATAAGCGTGTATATAATTTTTGTGCCCAAGATGCACAGAGTGCTCAACAGTGGATGGACAGGATCCAGAGTTGCATTTCAGATGCTTAGAAAGGAAAAACATTCCACAATAAAGACATGTTTAAAGCATCTCTTCCTGTAAGAAGCTAAGTTCTGAAATGTTAGTGACAGATAACCAGCCTGCCATACATTTCAGCCATAAAAGTTCATAAAATGCTAAAGTTCCTTTTCTGTTTAATAATTATAACCACTGTAACTGCTACTTTTTTCTGCAGGGAGGACTTTGAAAAATAATAATCCATTTATCCTGAATTTCTGCTTTCTTCAGTACAATTCCTAGCTATAACAGTGGGCTGTATTTGACTAGCATCTAATCCTGGTTTTCTCAATTCAGAGCTGTTCTGATAGGAAACCTGTCCAAAGGAAACTGTAGAAATTTTCCCTCCAACATGAAGTGTATTTTCACTTTATTTATATTTTTAAGCAGAATCTTATTTCAAACTAGTCATGAATACGAGGGAACATGCCTACAAAACTCCTAAAAATAAGTAATTCAAGCTTTTGATTCCAGTGACATATATCAGGTTGCCAATGTTTATAAACAGTTGATATTTTTAAAGACCAAAATGTGAAATTGCCTGATGCCAGACTTCCAGGTGTCTTCTAAGTGTGCAGGTCATTCTCTAATCTTGTGCTCTGCTGAGTACTTCTGCAATGTTGTGGTGGAATTTCAAATTCTAGGGATTATCTGTAGATCATAGCACTTTTACTTTAGATTCTGTTTGCAATTACAGTGGGATAAATGAAAGAAAACTGGCCAACACTGTACAGGAGAAATGGAAAACAACAAACTAGGAATGCAGTAGAAGAAAGATCTCTTATGTGTGAGTTGTTTATGTTAATTTATATGCTGTTCTGCTCACTGTAAAATAAAAAATAACAAACATGATAATGCACTAAACGATGAAGCAAGCACTTGCACTGAAATCTTTAAAATGCAGACATTTTGCAGGACAGAGGTAAGTTATTTATAGCAGAACAATACTAGCTAGTTAACAACATTTACAGATATTAAATATGTACATAATCAGGTTTGATGTGTCGTGATTTGATACTTTTTAAACATTTTTTGCACATGAATTGGAAGACTGTTTATAGATTTTTACATTTGATAAAATTGTGTTTGTTCGGCTTAAAATTCTGGCAAAACATTTTTAATAGCCCCAAATTAGTAGAAATACTAGTCTACAAACAGTGATGACATTGAGTAGAATATGTGGGTAATTAAGCCATTGTTTTTATTTTGAAATGTTAATATGTTAAATAGCACACTAATATTACAAAAGTTTGTATATATGATTCACTATTTTCTCATTTTTCCAGACGTTCTGCTTGTAATTTAATGTCATCCTAACCAAACTGACTATTCTTATAAGGTTGTTTCAGTTATTGTTTGTGGGGTTTTTTTTATAACTAATGTATTTTGTCAGAAAGGAACATCAATTTCTCACCACACACAATAGGAAATGCAGCTGTTTTTAATGCATTTGCAGTTTCAAAACAAAAATATGAAGGATTTTTCTAGCATTTTTCAATTGACAGATTTCCACCTGTGACAATGGTGTTTGCACATTTGTATTTTTCTTTGTATATGAAGTACTTTTATATGTACTTTGTAAAATACTGATCCTGTTCTTAGGTTATATGAAAATATACGTACCACTGCTTATTTTGTAACTAGTTAATTTTAACTCTTGTATGTTATGTGATATATGTATGCTAACCATCTTGTAATAAATACACTTCTTAAGGAAAAGTAAAACCTTTCCTTTTACTGCAAAAGAGAAAAAAAGCAAGACCCACGTGTTGAAATATTTCCACAGGCACAAGACAAATCCTTATTTACTCTGTATTGTGGGTGTATTTAAAAAACTATGTGGTCTTTTGTATACTTGTAAATATTCTTCCATAAAAGTTGCACTTGAGCATCCTTAACTCAAACACTTGTCAACAGTAACACTAATGACTAAAGAAATCAGAATTTAAAGCAAAATTATCATTCTAACAAGTCTCAATGTATAGCCTTTACTAAAAGGCTAAATACGTGTAATGTTCATACTAAGTCATTGAATAATGATGTTAAATATATTTTTAAAAAAACAATCCGATATGGTATCACAACATAAATGAACTGCGTACTTTCACCCTGAACTGTATCTCACTCATTTATATCACCTTATGCAAAAATTATCTAGTTCATAAGAAGTAAAATATAAAAAATGACAAGGTCTTACTTGAGAATGTGCATCTAAACTGAATTACTGAGTGTAGTGTGGGATAGCAGAGTTGAAATGGAAAGGGCATGTGTGATGGAGGTAGGGGACCTGTGACAATTCCTGGATGCTGTGGTGCTTAGGTTTGCATATTGAGCTTGGCATGGATGCTAATGTTGCCTTAAATGTTGATCTCAATTTTTAGTGTATGTATTGATGGAAAATGGACTTGAGCAACTTAACTTAAAAATATCCAAATAAAAGCTGAAATGAGATCTATGATATTTGTGGTGTTTATATAAGGACTATACAAAGGAATGGTAGGCATAGCTCTTGGTGTGAAGACACAAAGTTGCAGTGTCCCTGCTGGTCTCTTCTGTATAAAATGAAGATTCAAACAAAGACTTCGAGAAAATGTGGAGAAGTTAGCATAGTATAAATACAGGGTTTGTCAGTGTGTTTGAGCTGTGGCAACAGAAGTAGAGAATTAGGAACAGAGAATTTGCTTGGGAAAAATTGTGTGTGTGAAGGGATCAGTCTTCATATTATATGAAAATTTTCTAGAAAAAGGAACCCATCCAGGACTTGGGGATGAGATAAATATGTGCTCCCTCTGCTGTGTCATATCACTATTCCCATACTGTGTTATCATAACATTCCTACTGTAGAAAAGAGAATTGTCAGGGGCTTTACATAAGGGAAGGAGATTGCTTGCCCTTCTCTGTGCTGATTAACAGAATGCCCACATAATAGATGGCAGGATGAAAGGAGTTTAAGCTCTGAGGAGTTGTTACTGGTATATTATAGTAGTTATTTGTCTTTCCTATCTAGCACAGAAGTATTTTCTATAAAAGTCCTTGCTTTTGATGGAACTTTAGAATTAGTATAGTAAATAATAAAATACTTAGCATGCCACTTGTGTGGGTCACTGGTTATGTAATAAATCACAAACAGCTAATAGACCTAGGAACAAATGTTCAAAATTTTGTATCACATCCCACACACGTTATTTGTATTTGATATGTTGTGAATTGCAGACAAAAATGTGGTGATCTTGTCCAACAACTGTCATTTTGCCTTTTTGTCCTGTAATATTCTTGGAGTGTGTCTAAGTGGCAGCACCACATTTCTCATTTTTCATATTTGTGATCATTCAGATATTTTGTCTGTTCATAATTATTCTGTGGTTGCTTTGGGGAGTCAGAAAACTGAAATCAATCTGCTAGTTCCCCAGTTATGCTAAAGTTCATGCTGAGTATCTCTGTCACACCTACTTTCTGGGGTTTTGTCTGTGTTTGATCACTTTCTTCCCAAATTTTGTCTACGGTGCAAGGCAAGGGTGATATTAGCATCCACATTTCTCATTTAGGAAATTTTAATCTTTGAGGTTTTTAACATACAGCTTTTTCTTAATTGACTGTCAAATAAGGATGCTGCAAGTTCACTATTGTTTCCTCTCTTCCAGCTAGCCTCTCAGAGGAATGGATTACTAATACAAATACTGCTGATAAGAATTGGGTTTTTGTTTCTTTTTGCAGAATACTAAATCTCCAAAGACTAATTTTACCTTTTTTTATTTTTCTGCTGTAGACCTTTCCAGTCTAAGCCTCTGCTTTTTAACCTAAAGGAACACTTCAGTTTTTTAATTCACTACTCTGTAAGATTGTAAGAGCAGATCAATTAAGCGTAATCAGCTATGGCTACCATCTTTATCCACAGTCACACTTAGTAATTAAAACCCAGATGCTAACTTCCCTTCTTACCACTGACAGATATGGAAGTTTCTTCCTTATCACAGGACTGCCCATCGAGAGCTGAAGGGAGTGAGCACTGATGTCATGGCAAGTTTAGCAAGCAACTATGAAATAAACACAGCTTTTAAGGAGTCGAGATGGCCATCATGCTTACCTGAGTTACTCCTGAGAAGACAGAGTTTTTCTTAAACTGAGATATTTGATTTCATATGTGGAGTCTGTTACTCCTAGGAAGTTCTCAAAACCCAGTCTTGGAACAAAAGGTAAAAGCTGTGTTTTAAAGGCAGACTATCCAACATAATTTGTTTATACCTTGGTCTCTATGCAGACCCTACAGACCAGGAGATCTGCTAGTGGCAGCTGAATTATAATTCCAGATTGCTAGTTATATCTAGCCAAAGTAGTGTTCTGTTTATCCTTTTCACAGTGATCTAATCTGTGATCTAATCTTATCTAATCGCTGCTTCTCAAGAATATTGCTTATTGTCAACATCCAGTAGGAAATTACATTTTGTCCTGTCCCAGGTTGCACCATATAATTCAAGATTCTTCCTTTCCCTTTGTGTTAAAAGTCTCAATTAATTATCCAAAATCTGTACTAGGTACAACATCCCTGTTTAATGACTGACAGATGAAACTGCTTTGAATTTAACACCTGGGAAGAGTGTTCTGTGCAAATGCTTTCTTAATAGGGACAAAATACCATGTAGATCAAGAAACAAGTGTCACACTGTCTACACTGGGATTTACCAGGTTACACTGACTGTGGACCATCTTCATTAGTAGTACTAGTGAGTTAAAAATTCTATTCACATCAAGACCTCCTGTAAATTAAAAATGATAGCTTCATAAAATTGTATATAATTATGATTTGAGCTCAGTACAGTAAGCTGCAGTACAGGTAAAATCACTGTCATGTTTAAATACTTAAAAGTGTTCAGGTTTTATATATGTTGCATTGGTTTTGTGCCATCACAGTAGTTAAAACTTTGATTTTTATTTCTGCTGTGCTCAGATTATCCCTGGCAAATATTTTAATGCAGTAGTTGAAGAAAATGCTTAATGTTAACATTTTAAAATCAAAAATACTTACATTGTATAGTATAAGGCATTCAAATGTTTCTAATGTTTTGAGCAGGCAAATGATTTAGGATTGGAATTTTGAAAAAAGAAATTGAGAGCTAGTGATGCATTTACCATTGAATTTTGATGAAGTTGGACAGCCTGTTCCTCTGACATGCTTGTAAGATTTTTTTTTTCTTTGTTAATTTTAAATTTTAAAAGGGCTTTTATTTAAAAGATCCAGTTTGCTCCTAGTGCCTCCTGAATTACAGTGTCAGTAATTCATGTATTTGATTCAAAGTGAAATGCAATTAAGTTAAAAAATCTCTTCTGCTTTTCTTACTTAAAACAACTAGTTTTCTTCCTCTTTAGGACTCTTTTCTGATTTAAAAAAAAAAAAAAAAAAAAAAAAAACTTGGCTTCTTCCACTTCAGGCTCCTGTCTCAAGGATTGCAGTAAGTCTCCTTTTCTGGTACGAGTATGTAGCAATGTCTGAAAACCTGGAAAATATCCCATCAAGTGATAATGAATCCAAGCCAGGAATAAATTGAAGAGTTAGTTATGGTATGTAGAACCATGTTATTGACCACTGTGTGTTATGTACATTAGCAGTGTCAGGACAGGCTATATAGGTCTTACTACAATCTCAAAGTATCATGTGTTGCTACAGCAATCAGACATCCGTAAAATATCTAATTCCTGCAGAAATAATCCTCTGAGACTTTGTCTCTTTAGTAACACAAATTTCTATAGAGAAAATAATTTTCAAGATAAACTTATTTGTACCAATTATTATTTCAGTTGTTAAAACCACACAGCTGACCACACAGTGGCATAGGTGACAAGTTTCTCAGCCTAGCAATAAAAAACAAACATTTAGCTATTTCCTATGATAATGAATGTGGTTTAGTTCAAAGAATTGCAAACAGACTTTTGTCATGCGAGCAGATTTTCCATTTTTGATATCAAAACTAAATACTGCTGTCAATAAGGTCATGTATACTCTAGCAACTTGCTATAGACTGCCACAAAATTTTTTAGATGTTGTCAGAAAGGCCTCAGTTTAAAAATATTTCTCCCCTGTCCTAGGTCACTGCATGCATGTTGCCTTATGATAATCAAACATTTCCTGAAAATACAGTTCTGTGCAACTTTCCCACTTTTTCTTCTCTTCACCATTTCACAGTGAAACATTCTATGTATTTAAATTGTTTTAAATTAAATTCATATAATACTTGAGATAAGGACAACTTTCCTTATTTGATGATGGTATCTCATGACAACTTGATAAATTTATTTGAAAAATTAGTACATATAACCAAGCCAGAGATCCTTCAGTTTATTTTGGGATTCCAGCCCACTGATTTCTATTAAATTTCATTATCAGTCTGAGTTACATGAAAGCATAGCAAAGCCTTCAGTGACACTTGAAATTACAAGTGACTATATTACAGCTCTCATCAGTGTGTATTAGAAGTTAGGATTTTAGATGAACATTTGTATCTCTTTTTTTCTCACCAAGCCAGAAGAGACAGACATTAAAAAGGCTACGGACATCAAAAAGTAGAGAAATGCAGGGGGAAAGCAAGCCCTGGCCGGAAGTTAGTGCCTCACATAGCAATGACTTGATGCCAGTGTAAAATAGCACATGTAAGCAGCTTAGTGCATATCCATCTATTGGACAGATGATAAATAGAAAGGGAAAAGGCAGTTATCTATGACAGAGTGGAGTATAGGAAAGCTCGTACTGCAGATGGGAAGAGTTGCAGTAAGCAGGCCACAAAACTGGATGCCATACACCCACATCTCCAGAAGCAAAGGAAGACTTAAAACCTCCTTTGCTTTCCTCTGAGCAGTTGCATTACCTGGTCACCAAAATCTCCCTCTATACTTGTCTCACCCCCTCTTTTGTGATTTTGACCTTTACTTTTCAGATCATGTCTAAATTGAGACATTTTTGAGAAGCAGAGATGATCCATGTTAACTTATTCCCTAAAGGTGCCTAGAATACTTGCAGGTGCTGTGATATAATTAAAGCCAAAAGGGAGAGTCTTTGTTTTTCAAAGTGCTCTGAAACTAGCGGCTAATTCAAGCTGTACATCTGTATTTTGGGGGGTAGGGCAACAGGGCTGGTGATGGAGTTTGGTCTGTCATAAGGGATAAGGGGCCAGTATATAAAACTGGATTTGAGCCTGGATTTCAAACACTTTCAGCATCTGACGTGTGATTATCACTCTCTGGAATTAGATTTAACGGTACTGAAAGAAAGAGGTTAACGTGAAGCCAACATCAAGTATGCTGAACTCTGATCATTGAAAATACCATTGCTAATATTAGTGTATTTCCAGTAGAACATCACAGCTTTGTTTATCAAACACAGACTTAGCCAAATTATTATCAGCTGCTGGAGATGGGTACAAAGGATGCACTGTCAAGTCTCTAATTTCCAAATATGAGCCATTCTTTCCAGGATGTATTTTACTTATCTGTTATATGAATATTCTCAAATGTGGAATGATTAATAATACAGAATTTTGTCTATATGATAGAATATGGATGCCTTTGATTAGTGTTTGTTGCTTTAACCAAAACCATTGGTTTATAAATTTTCTTGTGCTTTCTTCAGTGTAGCTGAACATGTGCTACTGTCAGAGACAGCACAGAAGGCAAAATGGACTAGTGAGCTGACCAAAAATTCCTAATACAATGCTGTGTCCTATTACTAGGGTAATTACTGCTAATATTATTTTGAGCTATTATGTAATTAATATTGTTATTTCCTGTAAGAATGAGAGAATTCCTAGCAGTCTGAAACACAAACAGAACACCTGAAACAGTCTCCTTTGATGCATATATTGAATGTTTTTCAACCAGAAACCCTGCAGCAATCCCACCTGTTCCATTTTATCTGCACAGGGAAGAAGCAAAACATAGAAGTGATATACCAGTGGAAGCAGACCCAAATATCACTCATCAGTGCTAAGAAATACTTGTGAAAAGTAATGCTACTTAAAACTGGTTTACCTTTCCTCCTCCTAAAGGAACTTGGTAGGTTCAGTTTTTCGGAGACTGCTTATACATGGTTAAAACAAACCTGAGCTTTTGCAGTGTGAAGTAAAGCTGTTCCTTTTAAAGACACAAGCACAGTGGCACTGTGCACTAGACACTGTAAGAAGATAGTCATACAGCCCTTGAAAAAGATGACCATTAAAACACTATGCAGGATTTCTTGCAAAATCAAAAGGGATCATTATCAAGGCTTGAAGAGAATAGGAGAGAGAAACCTGTAGTCCTTTTTTGAGAATAAACAGAGATAGTAGTTATAAAGGCAGATGTGTGCTTAGGAAACAAACCGTCATATTGGCCAACATCTGAATTATTAACTGCTGAGTTAAAAATAAAAAAGCTAACATGGTACAAAATACTTTTTTATTAAATTACGGGTGTTATCCTCAATTTCTATATGCAACACAAAATGGCGGGCTTTTATGAGAGGGCATGTAAAATACAATACATGCATAATAACAGTGTAAAGTAGATCCTAAAACTGTTAGCCCTTGCCTTGTTACACAAAGTAGCATTAAATGAGGAGGAGTAGGACAGAGGAGCAGCCTGACCTAGAGTTGGCAGGACAGCAGCCAGGCAAATGAAGAAAAGAGGAAATTATTTTTTACATACAAAACTTGAGAAAGGCTGCTATGTTGCTTGCTATTGCACAGGCTAGCAGAGAGCTGAGAAGAATGAAAGCCTAAAAGTGTCATGCCCAGGGTGGACAGAAATTGCAGACTGCATTTTTATCTAGGGTTTATGTGGCTGAATTATCTTGCAGGAGGGTGGCAACCTTTTCTTCTGATGTAAAAGACGGAGGACAAACGCAGAGGTAGAAAAACAGGTGTGATTTGCATTAATTTTACCTGTTTAGTAGATGTTATTTCAATTAATACTTTGTTACTCTGAAAGGGAAAAGAGAATTGCCACAGGACAATTATTAAAGCCCTTGCCAGAAACCCACTCTGGATGGATGAAATGACAGCTTGTGCACCAGGGGAGTTGCCCCGGCCTAGAACAGCTGAACATGTGCACCACAGTCCAGGTGCCTGGAGATGGTCAATCAGTGTGGAAGTGTCTGCAGCTGTGCAAGCGGCTCTGCCCGGCCGAGGGCAGGGGCTGGGCGCTGGCAGCAGGGGGAGGGGGCCGCTAGTCTCCGCAAAGGCAGGTCTTAAATCCGGACAAGAGAATGGACACAGTGGGGAGAAGCATGCCTAATGCGTCCTGGAAGCCATCTCGCGTGCCAGGCGGGGCTCACTGCTACCTGTCGTGGTGGCGCTCTCGGGAAGGAAAGGGGCCGCGGCGGGCCCTGACGAGCGGCACCTGGGCCTGGCTGGCCCGGGGCGGGGCCGAGGCGGGGCTTTTGAATACTAATACTTAAGTATGCAGCAGTCTTCTAGCATGGTGTTTTGGGAACATTGGTGTTGCTGTGCTAAAGGATATGTTCTGTTCTAGATGGTTTGTCTGCAGCCTGCATGGGGAAGATACAGATGTGTTTTGTGTTAAAGGACCTACTACCTGAAATGAGGAATTCTCTGGTGATTTTTTTGTGTGCCATTTAGCATGGCACCTTCAGCTTGCTTCCTAGGGTGCTCTGAAATACATGGTGTAAGACTCAAATGCTGTGATCCAGGTGCTAGGCCTGAGAAGGGAAGTTTCTACTTACTGTTGAAGTAGTTGTTCTAAGATCAGCTGTGTGACTCGGTGGTCAGCGTTTGAGATGTGCTGCACTGGTCTCAGTACATTTTATGCTTCTTTCGTTAAAGAAGCGTGTGGATACTGCTTAAGCGGATCTCTACCAACTCTGAGGTAAATTCAAAGGTGTTTTTCCTTCCTTTAAGTGATAACACCTACAGCTTTGCAAAGTCCTCACAAAAACTGCTAATATGCTATAGAAATAGAAGCAAGCCAAAAGGTTGCTGCAGCTGTTGTTTACTGAATTATTACACATTTTGGTTCCATATGTGCCTCTGTGGAAGAGAAGTGCTTTAGAATAAGCAAGTAAAAATTACACAAATTGGAGAAAATAAGTACAGCTAACCCACCTTCAGCATCTAATTTCTACATTACAACAGAGCTTTTCTGTATCCAATCCCAGCTCCCCAAAGGATTTAATGTGGATCAGAAATACCTCTGAGTCTAATCATGTCAGTGGAGTTCTTCCACAGAAGAATAAAATAGCAAATCTGCACATATGCTGAACGTGTTGAAGTTGTGTAGAATAAAAGAGTTTGGACATTGTGTTAATGTGATGGAGAATATTTTGATGTTGTAATTTGTTTAAAAAGCATGTGTAAGTAATTGCTGTGTGAGGCACTGAAGTCAGACTGACTGTTCACAGATGCAAGCGTTTACATCTCCCAACGAAGGACTCCTGATTCATTTTGCATTACAGTGTGTTGTAAAGCACTGATGGGTACTTAGCTTTTTCCTGGTGTTAAGCATGTCTTATGTTTTAATCTAAAAAGTTTTCATGTTTTTGTCATCTTAGAAAAGATTTTTTTTAATTCCTTTACCACTATGAACAGCAAGAAATATGTGCTCAGAAGGGATGTTCCTCTCTATTCTGATCAAAGGAGTATATTTGCATGCTTTGAGTTTTGTGCGTTGCATATGTCATTGAGGTGTATGACGTGCCAATTGAGGTGAAATCTTTTTACATGATGTTGCCCATCCAAACAGCTTACTGGAAACCATATGACTTAGTATGTGGCTGACTGAAGAAATTTCCTGCAAGTTGGAGGTCTAGATGTGAATTCCATGTAAGTGGCTGGTTTGAGAGACATTGAATAGGATGATACCTGTAGATAGCCCTCTTCCTCGCTGTGATAGGATAAGTACATCATCTTAACCTACTTTTTAAAGATCTTTCAGCTACTGTGTTTTAATGGTTGTAGCAATAACTTCAGATAAGCCTACAATCTAAAGGAGATGGATCTTTCTTTGCTTTACTGCAGTGCTTTTGGATGTAGCTGACTCAGAAGGGATAAATTGCTCTGCTTTTGATACTGTAGACAACCAGACCATTTCTCTGTGATTACATTAATATAAACAGCATATATTGGATATTATAGTACTTAGTTTGACTTAAACTAACTTCCTGGATAGTATTGTCAACAGTAAAAATATTTGGAGTTCGTTTTCTTGGCATATTGTTTGACAGGTCTGTTTCTTTGCTGTTGTAGGTAGCAAAATCCAGGAAAATGTGCAGCTGAACATCTGTCGTATGTGGGACCAGGAAAAGGGATATTTTTAGTTCTTTTGTATTTTTTACTCTTGTTTCTGAATTCTTGGGGGGGGGTGGGGATGTTAAAATTACGGCCTGCTTAACTCTTTAGCAAAGCTCACCCTGAGTTCAGCAAAGCAGAGATTTTATCCCTCGTGAAGGTTATCATATCTGTTAAATTGAGTTTCAGTTTTGGTCACATGGAAACCAATATTTTTGTTGTTATTAAAGCTGCTTTCCTTTTAGCAGCATACTTTGGACCATGTTTCTGTCCTCTCTGGATTTACCATCATAATTTCCAAAATACTGTGTTTTGGAAAAAGAACAAAAATAATACATGTTAATAAGCATGGGATGAAGGGAAATTTCAGCTGGGTTTGAAAGTGACACAATAAATTGCTTTTAATTCTGAGGATTTATGATTTCACAAAAGAAATGATGAGATAGCATTTGTTACAAGTAGTAATCAAGAACAATATATGATGCAGGAATTAACTTCTCGCAGAGTCAGCTAGTTTGATTGTAGCTCTTCACTAATACAGCGACTGTAGAAACTAGTTTGTACTTCATGTGCAGTGTGTTCTGGTTATCTGTAAAATATATACAAAGCTTTTGTGTCAAGGCATTCAGCAGTCTTGAGTGCACAGCTAAAGGAGTGACCCTGAGTTCTTGCCCGGGTGGGTTATGTTTACTGTGTTAAATGGGACTCAATCCTTCAACCCTTCCTTACAGTGATGTACCTCAAAATAAACTAGTGTAAAGTCATAATTTTTTCATTATTTCAGGTATATCTCTATGCACAGTTATCTTTTCCTATGCTGTATGTATATTTAAAATACAGAAGAGATCCCATAATTTACAAAGAAGGTGGCTGCCACTTTGGGTTTGTGATTTTTTTTAATTTATTTATTTTGAGCCTTTTTTCCTTCTTAATACAAAACCGTTTCTAGATAGCAAATATGACCTTGTACACTGTAGGAGATGAGTGTTTGGATGAGGGTTTTAAGTGTCATTTTTACTTGTTTTCATTGATTTGTTTTGTTTTGTTTTTTCCCCTTTAGAAATCTTGAGAGACACTTTTGGCCTAAAAATTCCCTTTGCTGTTAAAAATGTCTCTGATATAGAGCATTTATGAAAGTGCTGTAATATTTGCGTTCCAACCAAATTGTTACTGTTTGGAAGATGAACTTCTTTATTTAAATACTGATGGAAGTTTTTGGTTTGCTACTCTGTTCTAGAATGTAACAAACATAAACATCGTTTAGTTGGAAAATCAAAACCAAAAAGGTTTGAGAGGTTATTTTAATGAATGTCTTCCTAAATCCTATGACTATACATTATGTTTCTTAATGCTCTTGAGAGTATTCCTAGGTATGACTTCAGATTGTTAGACAATGTCCTTTAGAAATTTTTGCATAATATTAAAACACAATATATCTTTGGTACCATTGAGTGGAATTCACTACATGTTGCTTGATAGAAACAAATACTCTTAATTTCTAACTTTATAAAAAAATAGGGTTTATGAGGACTCAAAACAATTCGCATTTAACTTGCTCAAGTTTCCCGGGTATCTTATTCCAGATGACAGCTATTTGTTTTTATGCCAAACTGTGAGGTATCTGTACGATTGGCTTCCAAAATGTCATTGCCATTATAGAGTATACATGAGATTTGGGGCAGGGGGAAGGGAGGGAAGGAGTGACTACAAGAACCTAGTTTGTTTTCAAAGCACTTCACATACTCGTGTGTCGTGGGACATACCTGAGGTCATGTTTCATTAGCTTTTGGTTGTAAATTGAGTTTCGCTCTCACTGTTACTAAATTATGCTGATCTAACCTTGTCTAGACATGTTTGGTTTTTCCCCCCCCTGGAAACTTACTCCATCCCCCTCACCCAAAGATTAAATGTATTGTTATACTGGGTATGGATATTTATGCTTCAGTGCTTCAACAGTGCCTTGTGAAATCTTCTACAGTGTGGTTTGTTTAGGAGCAGACCATCTGAACCTAATTCAGTTTCTTGTTTTCAGTTTGTTCAGGAACTATTATTATGAACTCTTCCATGTGGAAATAGTCATTGACTTTTGCAGTGTTTTAACCTTGTCCTCTTTTTGCTTCTTTTAGTAACCTCATTTAATGAATAATGTTGCTTGCTGGGATGATTAGTTGTAGTTTCCTCTTTATTCAGTGGTTATCCACACTGACTCCCTTAGTGTTCATGACAGTCTTAGTTCACAGCCTCTACCTTCAGCCCAGCTTCCTCTCCCAGTTCTATGAGCAATTGGCACCTGCTCTGCCCAGAAGCAGAAAGGACAGTAGCACAGCCATGTTTCACTTCTTTTCTACTGCTTTTGACAGTGAGGCAACCGTAAAGTCCAGTCACCCTCCATATGTTCCTAATTTTATTTATCTATCCTATGGTGGCTGGCGAGAATAATCAAAACCTTTCTTAAATAAATCTATCCATAGTCCAGAAGAGGTTTCCAGAGTCATCCAGGAAGTTACGAAGCTGTTCCTGCACGATACTCTGGTGCTTGCTATTAAACCCTACTTTAACGTGACTGACTGTGCTTCCTCAAGTGTTACTTTTCTTTGAAGGCTACTAAGTGGAAAAAAAAAGGATGTCAGATTTATCACATTGGTGCAGGACTCCCTAGGCATCAGAGGGAGAACTGTCTGAAGCCTTCAGAGATATCTTTATTGCTTTTGTCATGCACATCCTGATCTCCTGAGCCATTTGTGCACCCATCCTCAGCTGCACTACCTATTTGGGCATAATTTGTGTAGGATAATTTGTTAAGCCTGAAAAGGACTGATCTTGTAAGTAGATACCAGCATTACACAGCGTATCTGATACCTTCTAAAACAGCTTACATAATGTAGCATAGTTATTTCCGAGAACATTCACTACTGCAATCTGAAATGCAGCTGTAGTACAGAGTTTACTTTTAGTTTTATTCTGTTATCTTTCCTCAAGGTTAAAACTCAGAATCCTGCGGTTTATTGAACATAAATGCCTTGACCATATCGGCACAGCGAAGTGCGTGTTCCAATTTATTTATGCTTTGATAATCAATTTGAAATTGTTTTTAGCTCTCTAGTGGCCCCTAATTGTAAGAACAGATGGAAATGCAAATATTCTTGTTCAGGACAGCACTATGTTCTTAACTTGTTAACTCGAATGAAACTTAATTCTGGTAGACATGCATTTACTACTGACCTGGACTGAGCTCAGTAAGACCCGTCACTGACAAGATTAGTTTTTGATTTGGTTGCTACAAAATTATTTATATAGGTGAAAGAATTACTTGGGGTTTGTTTTGAGTCCTAGGCCTATTGATGCTTTGTGATTAGTAACTTGAAAGCATAGTTCTCAGTATGTTTTAAAGGATTTAATTACAAGTCTCTGTCCTTATACACTTCTTCAAGCTAGCCTGATAGGTAAAAATTTCTGCTTTATAAATATTTTCAAGACAGATTAAAACTTACTTGATTTACTTGATTTCATTCAAATGAATATTAGAAATGTGCCTCAGTTGGATCTGAGCTTTTTCAATGTTCAGGAGTACTCCTGAACACATCTGGGGCTTCAAGGGGAAGGAACTGTGAAGTTCTAATTCAGACCCAGATGTTTGGAAAAAGCAGACTCAAGTTGTAAGCCCAGTAATAAATACTGTGGAGAAGGGAGAGATACCCAGTTGAAATCTCTTGAAGTTCACTGCATTCATATGTATGAATCCCACCTTGATGTGTGAAACAGACCATTTGCTTTCAGGAAAGGAAGCTTGTGGTGGGGAATACAGTCCTGGCCTTCTATATATCCTTTATACTCAAGGGTATTCCGGCACATGCCTTGCAGCCTTCCTGCAGTATCAGGCCCAAGTGATGGTGAGCAGAAAGTACAGTCTGGCTGTGCCCTTGACGAGGAAGCTCATCTTGGTACACTGTGATTTGTCTAGAGGAGCTCAAGCCTTGTACTCTGGGGATGGCATTTTTCTTATTTATTTGTTCATTGTTTAGCCCTGCATTTTTACGTGCTGGCTGCAGGTCAGTCCTTTCTCAGCCAGCAGCTGTACTGGCCAATTCAAAGAGTCACTAAGCTGAACTAAAATGTCACCTTGTCTGTTTGTACCTAGGCTTCCCGATTTCCAGCAGTAAAATCTGGAAAAAACATCTAATCCCACAGAAGCATTCTCCAGCTTTTTTGACATGAAGGATCATGTGGTGGCCATTGTGATTTGTGTGCACCAAAGTAGTTTCTAAGACACAAACTAGTGATTAGGAGCTGTGTGATTTGGGGGAAAGGGGAGAGTTTGTTTGCTATTTCTGGGTTAAGGAAGGAAGGCAGGTAAACTTTATATTAATGAACGGACTACAGGAAACAGACCAAAAATCCCCAAATCCTGCCAAATATTAACTTTTGTTGATGGTAGAATTTGTTCAGTTTATACACCTGCTGTAGAAGTGGTTTTTATCAGAAGTTGGATCATTTCCAGAGATGAATATAAGCCTCTGGCCAATAATAGACAGAACAGAGAAACAAAAACAGAATCACAAGCATCTGTCCATAATGATTTATTCGCATTTTCATCCACATTGAAAGCAAATGTTTTGATTAATTTGCTGCAAGTTTACTTCTCTTGTTTTTCTTAACATTTTTCTTTATTATTGGATTTACATCTTAATACAAATAGTCTGCTCTATATTTAGATGTATTGTTTAGCTTATGGCAATATAATTGGAAAGAAAGATGAAACTGAAGATAGCTACTGAGATACAATAAATTAAAGTTTATCAAATTTGTTTTCAGATCTCTCCTACTTCTTAACTATGAAAGGTTGAAAACCAAAATTTCATAATTTTGTTTTCCTTGTTGCAGAGATGGTGGTGCTGACAGGAAAGTTGATGATAGAGTGTGTTAGAAAAAAAAAAAAAAAAAAAAGAAATCTTGCAATTTCTTAAAATGGAATGAAAGGGGATCTCTCCTGATGTTGTACTATAACTTTCTGTCCGTAGATATGGTACGTAATGGCTTCAGAATGGTCTTGCTAAATAAACCAAGGGGGGATTTAAGAAGTTTGGTCCTTGTGAACTTGGACTCGCCTGCAGAGCTGGTGCAGGAAAACTGAAGAGCCTCCAGGCAGAAGTGAATGAGTAGATACTCCTTGGTAGGCTTTTTTATTTAAGCGTTCTGAACTGTTGGATCCAGTTTGGGACAGAAACTGAGGAAAATCTAAAATGGTATTACTTGAGACTTTTTGAGTTGTTTCCACAAAATTTGTGCAGTTGCATGTTTTGTATACTGGAATAACATTAAGTGCTTGGTGCTTCCCTTTGGAAGAATGCCCAGCTCTTAACATCTTTTCTGCTCTGCCCAGTGTTAGTGCTGTCAGAGTTGCTGATGTGGAAGCAAGCAGCTCTTTTCCAACCATCTGAAAGGAGCAGAGGGATGCTTGCTTTTTCCTTGTCCCTTGCTGCGTGCCAGGGTGGCTGGCTGTGGCTGTGCATACCAGCTCCTGCCTCTGGCTTTCGGAGGGCCCGGCCTCCTCTTTGGCCCTTGATGCGCAGTGCCAGGAGAGGGAGGACTGCAGATCCAGCCTTACCTTTCTCTCCAGGACAAGCGAAGCAGCTCTCACCAACTGTTTTGATCTAGCGGAAGTAGCTCTAAGTTATTTAAATCAATAGCACATCTGACTTGCCTGTTTGCTGTCTGAAAAGCTGGATCCTATTTTCCATGGCCTCACTCCTCCTTCCGCCCCCGCTCTCTCCTCCATCCCCCAGAGGAGAACAGCGCTGCCATACGGCATAGCAATCCTCAGCGCTGGAAGTGGCCAGTTCAGGACAACTGGAAAGGAATTTGAGCCATTACTGGAATTCTAATCTCAGACTCTTCTAGAAAAGAGTTTAACAGCTTTTTGCTTGTCCTCTTGGGTCTGATGTTTGACAGGAAATGAGCTTGAAGGGTTCAGGAGCAGGTCACAGAACTCTCCTTGCTGCCAGCTGCTCTGTCGACCTTAACAGAGTGTTTGCAGAAATCTGATACACTTGCTTATTATTAAAGCCTTTTTCTCTGAGAAAAGTTACTTCCAAAGCCAGGTCCTACCAGACGTATTGCTAGCATATTGCATCCTCGCCTCTCTGAATTCTTCTCCACTGACACTTGTTATGACCTAAGACTCTAGCCATGTCAAAAATGCTGTTTTGTAATTCAAGGCAGGGTGAACAATTGTGTTTGCAGGCATGTTTATGTTTGTCTTTTGCAGCACTTATTTTGTTTGTCCTTTATGTGCCCATCTGTGTGATCTCAAAGAAACCCAGATACTTTCCTGATCTTTTATAATTATTGTTAGACTTCATCAAATACATAAAATCTGGTCTCGAGAAAGCAATTTTAATGGATGGGCTGACTGTTTCCTGTGTAGCAGCTGAGAAGTATATTCCCAAGCAAATTTAAAAATAAAGCAACCTCCATACTTTCTTGGAATCCTATTGGCAAGTCAGTGTTGTTCAGACTAGTACAAAGTTCAAATAGGCCATGAAGACTGATGGCATGTCCCTCTTTCTTCACCATGTTTCTGATTTAGAAATCACTTTGCAAGTTAAAAATATCAGAACAGGTTTAGACCAGGTCAGGATGGTGTGGAAGCCCAATAACAGCTATGCTGCCAGGAATATTGCAACTAAAAAGCTATCTCAGATGTACCCTTGATCACCTGCTCTAAGTGCTACATTTTCCCAAGAGGAGAGTTTAGCAGCTTTGTGTGTGATCTTAGAGGGACACATCTAGAGAACAATCCTCGCACAGAGCCTCTACTTTGAACCCCAGAGGTTTGCTTTTTCCCTCTTCTTCCTCCTGCCCATGAAGTTTAGGTCTTTTTGAAAAAATAATTAAGGAGATTAAATTTAAATTCACAAAATATGTTAAGACTGATTGGCTATGTCACTGCATACTTTTAGCATCTTTGTCTTTTTATTTCTCTCTCGTGTCTTCACTTCCATAGGAATTTGGCTCATCTGCAGCTTCTGCTGCTTTAATACATTGGTCAGTTTGCAATTCAGTTCAGCCTTCTCAAATGTTCTCTCCAGAACCAGTGTGTCCTGGAAAACTAAATGAGTGCAAATACACTGACAAAAACCAGACACATGGAACACATAAATGTACCATTATTTTGACTTCTTAGTTTAACTGGTGAAAACTCTTCCAGAAATCCTGAACAACTGAAATGGGCTTGCAAGCTCAAAAGACCTATCATTCATGTAATAACTACTTCAACCCTAATAATTTGTGGTATTGATTAGCAGATTTGGTAAGTCTGAGCGAAAATAAAATGTACCTTTTTCCTTCAGCACTACATATATATAGCACTCTGTAGAATGGAAAAGCCAGGAATTAATAACAAGTAGGATTCTGACTTGAAATGGTTCTGGTCTCTGTCTTCCTCAGGGGTTCTTATAGTCCTGCTGCCTATCCTGAGCTGCACTATTTGAGAGGAACTACTTTTATCTTAATAGGAGCTCATGTTTAAATAAAAGAAGAGTGGAAATGTAGCAAAACTATTGTATTGCTTTTTAGTGCAATGACTGCTCTGAGTATGGCTAAGTAGAATAGGTCATAAGTGGCACAGACAATGCCAAAGACAGTTGAAGTTGAATCTTACTGCCTGCTCAGGACCTCCTTCTTGTAGGATACAGTCAGGGGGGTTTCAGTAGGAGCTGAAAAGGGGGTGGGGGGAGAAACCCACCACATAAAAGCAAAACCAGCCACCAATGCACCAGCAGTCTGGTACTTTTGCAAGTGCATCCTCCCCCCAAAACAGAACCAGTTCCCTTGCTGTCAATGGAGGAGCTATAACAGACTGCACAGTTTCCCATAAGAGTGCTTGGGAACTTTAAAGGAGTAAAAAAGCTCCTTAGAAGGAACCCTCTGTGCAGCAACTTGCTACCAATGAGGCAGCAGTCCTGTCTACGTGATCCCTCAATAAAACCTCCAGACTTGCAGCAGTATGAAGTGACAGCTGAAATTCACATGGTATCCAAGCACTCACTTTGATGTTACAACCAAGTCTTCAGAGTAGAGGACATGTGAGCACTAAGAACCACTGACTTTTAGTATTTATGAGCTTCTGCCCTTTTCTGTGGGCTAACGATAGTTTTGTATGCTCTCAGTGTATCAGAAGAGATGCATTTAGTGTGTGCAAGATGAGAAACTTTGGGGCAGCATGGGTAGGCATTAGGCCTGCTGATAGTGGAGTAAGTATGCATGTGACATGCCTGAAGAAACCAGCTATGTTAATTCTTTTTCTAGATGAGATGGAACATGGGACCAACCTGAGCAGCAGGAGTCAGTACTACCTTTAGAATCAGAAGATAATAAGTTGTTGTGTTTTTGTTTTGTTTTTTTTTTTTAATTGCTTAAGGATGTCTTGTTGAGATAGACCTAATTAAAAGATTTCCTCCCATAAACATCACTGTTTCTAAGACCCTTTTTAAGTATGGTCATGGAATGCAATTTGAGTTCCATATTTGTTATGAACAGTTTAGGTTACAAAGAAATGAACATGTCAGTACAGAAATAATGAAGTTGTTACATCCAGTCTTACTACACGGGTATGTATCTGGAAGCACATCTTTTCTAACCATCCAATAAGGATGAATGTCTCTTCTCCAAAATACAAAAACTGTCAAAATTGCCTAAATTAGTCAAGTGCTTCTGCCTAATTCCTTGAGAATATCATATCCTTCTCATTAAGGAAATGGAAAAGTTGATTTGTATTCATCTGTAGGTACACTCATATGTGAAGTATGATGGAGATAACAAGACTGAAGCTAGGCTTAAGCACACTGAAGTGAGAATGAAGCAATTGAAGGACAACCAATTAGGTGCAAGAGATGGGAAGAGACAAAATCTTATCTCAGGAATTTGATTTACAGCAGGCATATAGTGGCAAAAGCCACAGTAGCCTGGGTCTTGGTTAATTGTGACCTGCTGAGACAAGGACACAATAAACTGTTCCTTTAGACCATAGTAATTTGGCCATGGCTTTGCTGAGGGCTTTTGTAAACTTGGGGTTCAGGTCTGAGAATCCAAAGACTAACTCCTTAGTGAAAGGATGGTCAGCCTTCCTGACTACTTATCCAAAATATCTATGTGGCAGGGGCCACAAAACATGTTTCACTTCCACATCCATCTATCCAAAACCAAAGGATGGATAATCTTCAAAAGTAGCTCACAGAAAGGAGAGCAATAGCTCTCCAGAGGCCTTATCTCCCCGTTGCAGAGGCTGCAGTTCTGCTCATAGGTTTACCCTAATCCCTGCCTCGGCACAGCACTGCTGTGGTGGTGTTCTGTGGACACTGTCCTGGAAATGTGTCAGCCCCACAGGTTTCCCTCTTTGACCACGTGAACATAATTAGCTAATTCTTTTGATCATTCAGTTGCTCCTCTGCATCGTAAAGATCTAAGAACTGCCATTTTTAACTTCCTCTTTGCTTACTGACTTTAAAATTTTAAGTGGATTAGCAAAGTACATGGATGAAACAAAGACAGAAATGTTTGTAGAGGAGCTCCAGAGCACAGACAACTACTGACCCAGTGAAGTCACCTGGATGGAACCACTGAACATTGCTTCACTGCATATGGTATGGCTTTGGGGGATTCTTTTGCTTATGTTTTTGTGGGTTTGTTTCCTTAAAGAAGAACATTCCTTTTTACCGCAATGGAAGCTGAGAAACCAGTACTGTTCTTCACTGAGCCTTTGTTTCAGAAGGTTCGTAGGGGGGGGGGGAAGTGACCCAAAAGATAATAATGATTCCAAGAAATGTTAATTTTCCCCTTCTGGACAGAGGCCTGAAAAAACTTGCTTGTAAAGGCAGAATTTCAGGGGAAACTCCAACTTAGAGTCATCTTTGACTCACAAGCCAAGCAACTGTAAGTGATGAATTAAGAGCAGTTTAAGTCAAATCTGCATGTGGATTCTCCAATTTTTGTCATACACTATCAGTTTTTCACATTTAAGGTTCTCACTGTTGTAAAAGAGCCACACAAAAATCAGAGAAAACTATGAGCTTGACTGTGCACAAAGTGTTTATCACATGTACAAGTTCACTGGGGTGGAGAGAAGGAGCAGAGCAACACTATTTTCTTTTATCACCTCTGGTCATCCTGGGCGTGCTAACAGTACATGGGTGGAAAAAAATGTTGAAAACAAATGTTGTTTTCTTAAATTGATCCTATTCACAGCAATTGAGCCTTGAGTGCTGTGGCTAGATGCATTGAGCTTTTACTGCCTCATGGGGTCTCTGATTACCTTAAAGGAAAATGCTGATTAAATATATTTTTCTGAAACAAGCTTGATTCTTCCTTCACAGCCACTTAGTAATCATCTCTTGTGGCCTGATCGAAAAAATCCAGTGGAGCTGCAGGGGGATTAATTTCATTGACTTCAATAAGCTCTGGATCAGACCCATGGGGAATGAAGAATGACTTTCCCCTAATCTCTTAAATTCTTCTCCTCTCTCGTTCCAAAGTGATTACAAAACTGGTGAAATGGAAGGAATAGTTTCTCTTGGTCTCGTGTTCTTCATCAGTTTTTGGGTTTATTTTAGGCTATAAATCGCAATAATCATGGATGCTTTCTTGTTTTTGTCTTACAATGTTTAGCTGCACAAGGCCAAAACGCGTGTTTACTGCCTTTCTGCAGCTGCTGTTGTACTGAGATTGTTTATCTGCATAGTGCCTGTCTGCTGTGGCTTCTTAGGTATTTCACAATCTGAGAAGCTCAAAACTCTTTAGTAGAGTTTTCAAATTGATAAGAGAACTGAACCACAGTGTTCTGGGACAGAATCTATCAGCCTGAAAAATCTAGGGTTTTTTCTCCTTTTGTGAAACCATTGCTGAGGGCCAACATAATAATAGCAATTTTCTGAGGCTGTGCTGTCTTGGAGTGCTACATGCCCCACTTTGTTGCTGGCAGAGCACAGATGTGTGCAGCAAGTGGTTAAGGGCTTGCATGAGTCTAACAACAAAATACATACAGTGGTTTTATATAGTTGAACTATGTACTATAAATACTGTGCAGTGAATACAGCCAAAGTAGTTATAGCTATGTGTCACTACGACTGTCCAGTGCTGCAGTGTTTCCAAACAAGTGTTGGGCTCTGTCGCCAGGCTTCCCAAGATGCGTTGCCACTGCTGTGTAAGATCCTGGGACTTTACATACTGTGTGTTGAGGCATCCAACTGCAAGATGATGGAATTTTGAGGCTTGGAGTGAAATTTAAATTCCCATGATTCTTCTTATCTCACATCCATCTCGTATTTTGCAACCTAGCCAGCACCAGTTTAAAAACATTGGCAAGCACCAAGATGTTCATGGTGATGAGTATAAACAGGCTGTTGCAAACATGTCTGAGGACATGCAAAGTTTTCAGGACCAGGGCAATAAGGGCTGCCAAGGAGAAGTCGCTGCAGGCACACAAGAGTGCCACCCGTACACCTGCCAGGGCAGCCTTGCTCAGTGGAGTGTGGTCCATCTTGACCACTCAATGATGACTGGTAACAAGTTAGTTTTGTAGATCAGGGATTACAAATGGGTAAAATTCCCTGTGATCAAAGCCATCTGAAGGGGGGTAGCAAGGGATTTGTTATGTAAAGGTGGTTTTCCCTTTGACTCATGCTCCTCCATCCTTAAGCACACCATGAGTTAGTCGCTGACTATATGTGCCTATTGCATAGTCACAGCTCTGACTATCTGCTCCTGTTGTATAGGAGCCATGTACTGCTGTCATGAAGATGAGTTAGGCTGAACCATCCATAATAGATACTTGCAAGTCTGTGCATTTGTGTCTCTCCAAGTTGTTTGATTGAATAGATGACTCTATTGCTTACACTTGGAGCCCCTGGAACAGTTCCATAAAGAAGGGGCCCACAAAGCCTGCAATTGCAGGTTCACCTGCATTAAGGCATAATGGTCTTGAAAAGCCCCTTATGCCAGGCTTCTTGCAGCTGTGCTTGCAATTCTTGGCCATATGGCCTCTGGCTGTGTCCCTCACTGCTACTGCAGGCTAGTCTGTTTGAATGTTGTCCCTATGTCAGGCACATCACCATCAAACTTTATAGCAATTGCATGAGCTCTTCTGCACAACTTTTCATAAAAGAAAGGGCTGCAGCCTCATGTAACTTCTGGGGGGATGAGGCTGCTAGACCCTGAAGCCAGACATCCTATAGCAGTTCAAAACACTAAACAAATGCTGCCACAACTGGACTATAGTCACTCATTCTCCTGCTTTGAGGATTAGGACTGCTCATGGAAAAATGTGTGTTGTGCTTTGTTTGGAACTCATCCCGCATGTTAATGTTGTGATGTATAGCCTCCATCCTCCCCTTAAGTGTGTGGCTGGAGTGGTGAGCATGCAGAAATGCTTTATATGGGGGAGGGTTCATGCTTTGTACAGAGAGAGAAGATTTCTAATAATAAACACATTTTGTGTGGGTGTGTGGTGAGTTGTTTGTTTGCTTGGTTGTTCATGTTTTTTCTAAAGAAGTTATTTGTAAAAGATCATAAGCATGTGTCCTTAGTGCACATTGGTCATTGAATGCTAAACTGTCCTACTTGTAGGAGACAGCGTTAAGGGCTCTCCCAGTGCGAAGGATTCTCTTTGCCATCACTTTGTGCAGAAATGCACAATGGTGCAGGCCAGGCGGCAGCATGTGGTGTGTCCTAGAAGAGGATAGCTGCAGAGGCAGGGGCTTGCAGAGGGTGCTGAGGCTTCAGTCTGCAACCTGGTACAGTCTTAGAGTCTGAGTCCCTAGCTGGGTGAAACAGGCTGACGCTTCAACCTCTGCAACAGCTGTGTCTGCAAGGCCACTTCTCTGTCCCCTGTTTTCGTTTCAGGAACCCTTTCCTCCACTGCTCTGTCTCTTTATTTGCCTCCTGGGATGCCCTTGGGAGCATTTTGAACATGTTGTCATCTCTGAAGCTCCTCTTTTTCCTACATAGATTGGACAAGTATTTGCTTAACGACAATAGCAGCCCTGTCCTTAGTTGCCATGAGTTGTCAGCTGTTGGGGGGAAGGAAAAAATGAGCTATTGTAAGAATTATGTTTCATGCCAACTGGAACAAAGAGCTTGGGTTGCTTCCCCTTCCCCCTTTGTTTTAGCTTTCTTGTTCTTCCCAGTCTTGGAGACAGGATGACATTTTCAAAATCTTTTACCTCTGAAGAGTGGGAGGCATCAGTCTACCTTGAGGAGTTTAGAAAAATTCACTGCAAATCAGACTGTCTGCATCTGTTCTTACAGAGCATGTTGTGACAAAGGGAAGACAGTGGTGCATGCAGAGGCAAGGTGGTGTTTGCACGTTGGTACTGGCTGTCCTTATTTAAGCAGATATCCCTTCTCCAAAAGGCATCAGGCAAACAGAGCTCTTGCACTGGAGCCAAAGGACATCACTGGCTCTGAAAGGTACCATCCGTTACGAGTCACTTTGAGAGAACTGCACTGCTGTGCAATTCTCTTCCCTAAATTAGATTTCCTTAAGGTTGCTCCTATTTTTTTTGGTTCTCTTACCTTTCCCAACAACTGCAGTCAGCATGAATTGCACAACAGTTAAATGACCCAACAGTCCAGAATGAGGCATGTGAAACCCTAGGTGTGCCTTGAATCATTTGTATTTTTGCAATCTCTGGCTGCTTTTTTTAATCTTCAGCTGGTTCTTTGCCACTACAGTTGGAGCTTGTGTTTTGGTTCTGTTAATTGATGCAGTGCTGCAACCCTTCAGTTAGGTGACCATGTAGGATGGAGGGGAAGAGACAGTGTTAAAAGGAAGATGGTTTAAGCAGCCAAATGGTACATGGCTGGACTGAGCAAGTGGTTGTTCTCACTCATAATTAAGGGGAATCCAGAGAGCCTGTACATTTTCCAACATGGCCTCTACTTGGAATGAGTGAGAGATACTGCCTTTGGTTAAAAAAGAAGGTGGGGATAGTGTAGATGCCTTCATGATACAACTGTGGAAGGGCAAGAGGAACTCTGACACAGCAGAAACATTCCCGCCTTCAGCTCTGTGGTGCATCTCGTTTCACTGGTCAGCACCGTGGTCTTCAGACCATCTCTTCTGTGGCTGAACATACTGAGGTTGAGGGTTTCAGTCTTATGTTGGCCCTGTTTGGCTGCCCTAATCATCTGTAGCAGGGACAGATTTCTTCCATGACACCCACAAAGGGCTGTGGTGGATTTTATTCCAGCTGCAACAAGGGAGGTTCAGACTTGACATTAGGAAAAAATTCTTCACAGAAAGAGTGATCAGACAGTGGAATAGCCTGCCCAGGGAGGGGGTGGAGTCTCCATCCCTGGGTGTGTTTAAGGGTTGTTTAGATGAGATGTTGGGGGACGTGGGGTAGGGGAGAACTTTGTAGAGTCAGGCTGAGGGTTGGACTTGATGATCCCAAGGGGCTTTTCCAACCCGAATGATTCTATGATTGGAAGTATATCTCAGTTCAGGGAGCAGTAAGGTTTAGGTTTCTGTGAGCACTTGGGTCACCTGGGGCTCTGTTCCATCCTATTGGCCACTGTTGGCACTATCATCTGGATAACTGCTTTGTGCATTTATTCCTTACAGTGACTGCACCTCTCCCCAGAGCAGGGAAACCAAAGGCCTGGGCACTCTGCCAGGCAGGGGTACGAGCCATGCCACTCCTTGCCCTGGCAGGATGGGGAATGCAATATAGCAACTGGGAGGTCCTCATGAATGGATCTGCAGAAGAGGTCCTGGCTGTCCATCAGCACTGTCTGAGAGGAGAGCTCTGGGTGGGATGACAGCGGCACCGTGATGTGCCTGGCAGAAATTACACAGGTTGCTGGGAAACCAGGGGGATGTGGGGTGGGACCAGCCTTTGGCTTCACTGGAAGAAAACTGAACTCCCATCTCCCTTGTGTACAACTGCTAGAAAACTCCTAAGTAGCAGCAACAAAATTTGAGTTCCCAAGCAACCGTTTGGGGTGTTTGTTATGTTTGCTGCATTATTGTTGTTGAAATAGAAAATGAGAAAATTTTTTTGATTGTTGCATGGTAAATTACAGCCACAGATAAATGCTAAGAGGTGATATAGTGTAGATCATACAGTCTGCTGATAGAATCCAGGCATGGGTTATACGGAGGATTTGCCACAGACTGATCATAGTTTAGACTTTATTCACCATAGATTCAGGTCTGATTCCTAAAAGTGTAGTTCATGCACATGATCCTTTCCCTCCCTGAAGCCTTGTTAAATGTATATTTTAGTAAATTGCTTTATGTTTTCTAATACAGTTGACTGACCCTTAGTGCTTAATGGAATTTCTTGTAACAGTGGAGCTGCAATGGAATGATGGATAGCATCAAACTGTAGGACAGCTTGTGAGATGCATCAGATGTGAAGTAAAAATGTGTGCACATATGAGGGACAAATAGTCTCCAGCAATAAAAATAGTTCCCTATCGCCATAAGAGTTAGTATGTCACAAAAACATTAATCAGTAGGTTTATTTCAGGGCTGAAGGGCAATCTGATCATCAGCAGAAAGATACTGGTGCTGCCAGAAACAAAGCTGCAAACAGCATAGGAATTTGAGAAAATGCATTCAATGTTGTATTTGTAATAGATTTACATATTTGTATAACTGCAGAATGAATTAATTATATTCCCACTGCTTGCAGTACAAGGAAATCTGAGAAGATAGTGTTTTCCACTGATGGTGATAATAAATGTGATCTGTATTAAGTAGTTAAAAATTATTTGAGCCAAAATTCCATAAAAATAGTCAAATCGTGTATGGGCAGTTTTTCCTGAAAACTGGCAGGAAAGTGACTTCAAGGAGCATTGCTGGAAATGTGTATGTTTAGCTATACTTCCAATGATGCTGGAAAAAGCCACGAGGTTTTATACTGGCTTATGCAAAAATACACAAAATGATGAAATGCTGCAGGAAACTGAAATTATTTCCCCAGCTGCTGTGTCAGCCACCTCACACTGCAGCCAGGAGGCACAGCCGCTCTGTGAGCCCCGCTGGGTTCCTCCATACGAGGCCTGGGCCAGGGCTCCCATGGTTGCCTCTGCATCACCAGCCCCTGGTGCCTGGGAGGTGCTCCTCAAGGGCTCAGTCGGTGCCTTTGGATCAGGGAGACAGAGATATTTGTCAGACACCTGTGGGAGCTTTTGGTATTTCCAAAACAAGGTGATTTTTCTCCTGTTGAGAAGGAATGCTTACAAAACCTTGTGTGGATACATAAAACTGTGTGTGTACATAAAATAAAGGTATCTCTTAATATGTATGTCCAGACCTATATGTATCTATAAAATAAAGGTATCTCTAAACATAGATACTTAGGGATAAAAGGTACTTTTATATAAAGTGATATCTTTACCTCTACTAAAGCCAAATCTATAATACCTTTTAAACTCCAGATTGCCCCTGTCCCTTTTCAGCCAGCAGATGCATCAGAGCCAGCTGCAGAGATAAGAGCCAGCCTCCCTGAGGCAGAGTGATTAAAACCTCCTGATCTGAACCCCCGTAGACTCCCAGCACTTCTGATCCAGATCTGAGCTCGGTGGCACAAGCCTGTTTCTAGCACCAGTGCAGATATCTGAACCACTACAGCAATCACGGCTCAGCACTAGAAAATGGAAGAAGTGAGTCACATGAGGGAGATGAAAGCCAACGTTAAGTGCTGTGATTATTCTATCAAAACAACTGCTATAAACATGTCTTTAAAAAAGAAGAAATCCTTAGCTAAACAATGCCATCAGGTGATACTAACTGGTGACACTTTCTAATCTGGGATTGTGAACTAGCTGGCTTTGCATGTGCTGTGCTTTGCAGCAAACTCGCAGAAGCAGAGAGGTAGCAACACTTGCCAGGCTGGAGGCTCACGGGGGTACAAAACACCAGCACTGGAGAGAGGCTAGCAGCCCCCCAGCTGTCACACAAAATTATTTGTGCCAGTACCACCCTGGAAAGTTTTGCCAGAGCCCCAGCAAAGGGTGAGGGCGACGCGGCGGGTGGGTGACAGGAGGAGGTACCCAGTTACTCCTGCTCTGGCCCTGGGTGATCCTGCCTGGTGGCACTGGGGCAAAGAGCACAGGGCTCCAGTGGGAGAGGAGTGTTTGACCAGGCATGTAATGCCACTTGCTCACTCCATAAATGGGCTTAGCAGAGGTGGATTCAGATGCGGTTATGTAATCTGACAAATTATTTGCTGTCAGAGCAGGAGACCTAACGTGTAATCCCAGGGGGGGTTTGTGACGGTACCTGTGCTGGAAGCAGCCAGAGGTTCACTGCAGCCTGTAAAACCTGGCCAGAAATCGGAGTGAATTTTTGGGACCTTGACTGGGATTGTTTCTGTGTCATTGCATGGGATGATAATTTGAAAATTGTTTGCATGTCTACACACACAGTGCATTTACACTGAACTGCACTGTCAATATAACAGACAAAGCTCTGCTTGGGTGATTTCAGGTTTGACATTCATGGCTCACACAAGTTATGGCTACTGAAAAACCAAAAAGTCCAGTTATTTTAATGCTTTGATGGGTGGATGAAACTCAGAATTTTGCTGCAGTGGTTGCACTTGCAACTGCTGTCAGCAGCTCTCCTCGGGCACTTCACCAGCAGGCTGTTTTCTGGAGCCCTTCTCAGCATGAAAAGCTCCTCTGTCGGTAACCAGAGATACTGACTGTCCCTTTCAAAGAATTCAAGGACGGGGGATGGAGGAGAGAATTTTATTTTTTTTTTTCACACCACTGACTCTCTTCATGAGCCCAGCAGTTAAACCCTAAAAAGTTCATTTAAAATGTCAAGATGATGTAAGGTACCTGTGTCCCACCCTTCTTGGGTGTTCTTGGCTCCTCTGTCCTTGACCTGAGTAATTTCAGTACTATTTGTTTTGAGTAATTTTGGTTTTGCTGCTGCATGTCCCTGTGAATAAGAAACAATGTTTCTGTTGGCAGCAGTTAGTTCTCCATCCACCCATGTCTCCTAAAGTATGATAAAAGCGCGGGGTGAACTCTCAGTTTCCGACCTTTCCTACGTGTGTGTGCTTTTTGTCACCCAAGTGACTGAAAGCAACATTTCATCCTTTACATATTCAAGTGTCTATGCTAATGGAAGAAGATGTAAGATTTAGGTGTGGACTTTTGAGGATACATCAGTATTTGGGTTTGGAGGTTTGGTTGATGCCACTTGTAAGTCCAGCTCCAACTTTTGTAACTTCAGAACTCACTCTGTGAAATCACTGGGAGCTCTGCCATGCCTATTTGGGCGTTAAAATTTCATGCTCATAATTTCCTGGGTTTAAGCTTTAGTGTTTCTATCTGAACCAAATTCAAGTCAGGGAGAAGCAGGTTATTAATAAGGTTAGTTCTCCAGGGATTTTTTTTTTCTTTGCATGTTCACATTTCTGGGAAGCCCACACTGCAAAACTTTAGACTAAAGGTCTTCTCATGTTTAAAAAAGCAAGAAGGGTTCTTACAAGTCTGTAGGAGACATCTCTGGCATCTGTATGCTCTTGGCTGCAATCTTCAAGCCTACTGGGAAATGAGTGAGAATCTAGTCTTCTGCACACAGTGCTTGCTAGTTTTAAACTTTGCAAATGGTTAAAATGCTTTCTGTTTAAGAAAAATGAATCTACCAAGAAGTATGTCCACCGTAAATGAGAGGACTGCAGTTCCCATAAGCTTCTCCAAAGCTTGATTGAAGTTCCCTGCTAGATCTATAACCACACCATGTCAAGTTCTGAGTTATAGAAAGTATCTCTGTTGAGTTCAGATTTCATGACCATTTGCTCCTTGCAGAGATTATAATTTGTTTACACTTCACTGAGATGTTGAATCACTAAATTCACAACATTTACTCATGCCAGTGGCTGGAAAAGGTAGAAGCTGTCACTTACTATGAGTGTTACTAGACATGTTGGATGACTCTGTGGGATGCCTAGCTTATTTTTATCTGCGCTGCTACACAGCCATGGTTTTTATCTTGCTATATTCCTAGAACCGACAAGACCTGCTCTTACATCTCTCCCACTCCTTTTCAGCCTAGAAAGGTAGGTGTAATCCTGCTGCTGTTCATGGATGTGGATAGTGATGGTGACTAAAGGTCCTTCTGTGACTGGGTGTCTGCCCTGTGGCATCTTCAACTCTTAAGTTCTGCTTTCCTTTTCCTAGATGGGATATTCCCAGTCTGCACTGGAGTAGCTACTTCTCCATGCATGACTGTAGCAAGACATCTCCTAATGTGAGATACTTGCTTGTGCTGTGCCCAGGACATAGGTTGTTATTATTCCAGAACAGAAAATGATATATAAATTATGTACCTATACAGTATATCTAAAAAGTACATACCTAAACAGGAAAGCACTGATATTATTTGCAGGTGAAATGAAGTGAGGCTGGAGTAATTTTTTTGTTGTTGTATGCTCACCTGGGTCTCGTTTCCTTATTTTCCTCCCCTTAAAAAGGCTGTAAGAGCCTGTATTAGAGAAAAGAAACCCCTGAACTTTTTGTCAGGGTCACACACTGGTTACATGATAAAAAAGGAATGTATATCCTTGAGCAGACCATAGCTTACTTGACCTGGTGAAATTTTAGGGCCTCTGATCCCATGAGAATTAGACAAACTGTGAAGTAGAGTTTGGACTTTTTCCTATGCATCCATGTTATTTTGGTTGGAGGCACCCTTCACAGCTCTGCTGCTTCTATGTGACCCTGTACAAATCCCTCAACTTCTCAGTTCTTCAGTCTTATTCTCAGTGAAATACAGAAAATCTTGATTTATCCCTGCCTTACAGGGTTAACATGTGGCTTGTTTGCACTGTGTTGTGTGATCCCTTGATGAAAGCTATCATGTAAACTCTGATAATCCAGCATGCCCATACTGAAAAGCATGTGGTCTGAATTGTTAGTTACATGCTTTCTTCTCACTTTCAGAGAAGACAAGTCTTTCGACATGTTTTGTTTTCAGATTTTGATTTTTAACCTTAATACTTATGATGGTCAAAAAAGGGAGAGGGTTGGCAAGTGTCCTTCTGGTAGAGATTAACCAGACCAAGAGAAGTAGAGCAGCTGGGGGGGATCCCAGCTCTTTCCTGTACAGCACACCTAGCCCAAGAGTAAAGTCTGTGTCATGTCAAGTTGTCCACTTGGCAACAAGTCTGTAATGCTAAACTTACTTTCTCGCTGTTCTTTCTCTCAGTATTGCTGGTATTTTCTTCACCTTCCTATGTCAGCTCTCCAGGCACAAGGAGGTCACCGCTGTGTTCTCTTAAACTTCAGATGAGCAAGTAACGCTATAAGATTTTTAACAGCACTTAAGAATCCTTCTTTTCCCCTTTGTGAGAGGGGAGACGATGATGTGGGGAAGTTTTAGGATTTTGGTTTTACTTTGATTTGCTGAGGGTGTAGAAACTACATGAAGCAGCCTGGGGTTTTAGTTTTGTTTGTTCTGTCCTCTGGTTTTGCCATTTTGGACATGTAAATAACGCACAAAGTGTCTTGTTGCAACATCTTTCAATAAGACACTTTTCAATATAAAATTGGCTTGGTTACATGATTGTTTTAAATCACTGTTGCCCATAAAATTGTTTCTGATTAAGCAATTCAAGGGTATACATCCAAATCAAGATTTCTTGATATCTCTTGTTGCTATAGTGGCTTCTACCGTAGAAGAGACTGTAAAACGTGGCCTGCTTTCTGCAGTGGTCAGTCTGGAGTCCTGCAGCTTGAGTGCTAGTACAGCATTTTGAAAGTGGCTGATAGCTTTGTAACGCTGGGTGAAGTACTGCAGCAGTGCTCTGCTCCTCGGCCTGCCCCTGGACAGGGATAGGGTGGAGGGGCAGGGTCCAGACTACTGCCCTAACTCCTGGATGTGCAGAGAAATGTTCACTGGGTGCATCGTGAAGGATTCACACCTACATCCCCAAAATGTTCTGTCTGAGTGAGGTTTTGCACTTATCCGAGCAATTTCCTGAACAAAACCCTGCATCTGTAAATCTGATACATCTGCTATATACCCGTAGCACTATGCTACTAAGCAAGTGACAGTTCTTACAATTAATGCCAGCACATGACTAGCCTCTTTCAGACTACAATAAGTAATTCCACGGTTTTGTGAGTGAGACTATGAGGAAAGAGATTCTGAAATACTAAGTACTTGAGGGGATTAGCAAAAAATGCGAACGTTTGTCTTTCAGGTTAATAGCCTGTGCAGATGCTGTCATTCTGCCCTCAGGACCCTGTGGGTTGGCATCAAGGCTGTCTCTGAGCGTGTTGAGCGAAGTTAAAGCATTATTAATATGGGCCACATTCCACTGATGTGCAGCTTAGAGGTGCTGAGGACGCCCTTGTTAAAATCTTGGCAGATCATCACAAGTATCTTCCATGTTTTTGGCCTGAGGGAGGTGTTCCTTCATGAGCTGCATTAGTCAGGAAAAGGAAAAAAGGGGAAGGTTTCAAAACAAAGCCAAAGTTCAAACTCGGGAAAAAAATTCTTTTGCCTTTTTAAATTATTCTGGAGCATGTAGTGGCAGACGTGTACGAAGCCACAGGAGTCGTGAGGAAGGTGTAAGGCTAACTGAGAAGGGAGCTCCTCAGCTTTCTGCATGGTCAGACAAGTACTGACTCCTCTGTTAAAGACTTACACTTTGCCAGGAAGTTTTCCGGATCAAGCAATATGAAAACCAGCTTACTGAACACTGAACTTGCAGAAAATATCTGAATTTTTACTGTAAAAACCTTTTCACCATGTAAGTGACTGGAATGCATAGAGCTGTATGACTAATGGCAAAAACTTCCGAGCAAAACGAGAGTGTTATGAAGTCAAAGACTGTTCCTTAGCACCTGGCCTGCCCAGGAGGCTACTCGGGGAGCATCCTCTTTGGCTGGCTTCTTGCAGCTGCATGAGGAACATGTTGAGAAGTGTTCATGTAATGGATATCAGTTCTGCTTGCTCTTCAACAGAGAATCACAGTGCCTGGGCAAACACATCAGGAGCAGTGTCCTATGCAGTCTTATCCTACTAGTCCCTGTCCTCTAAGCATAGGGTACATATAGATGAATGTTAATTCTCTGCAAAGGGAACAGACAGGGTAGCAATTTTAAAAACACTGTAGAAAAAAAGATAATTCCTCTTGCACTAAAACTTTGTATCTGTTCTGCATTTACTTTGAACAGGAATGCTGGAAGCTGGTTTAAATAAGTGAGCGTGCTTTAAGTTCCTCTCTGCTTTGTACTAAGTGTTTTCAACCCCAGCTCTCACGTACAGAAAGATAAGTCCAAAGAAAATGTAATTATAGTATATAGTTAGCTTTTCTCCCCACCTCACAGCTTGGAATCTTGGATCATTTTTACAGTTTGTAAAAATTCTTCATGTTGTTAGGCTTGGTTGGTAAAGCAATAATAACTTGTGTAGCTGAGGACCTTCACTCCTCTCTGAATTTTTCACAATTCCTGACCGCTGTAAAGCCTCGAGACATGCCTGGAGTGGTCACCAGTTCAGGCAGAGTTGTAGTTTGAATATTGCTATGTTTTTTAATAGATTTTTATAAGTTTCAACAACATCCTGGTGAGTGAGGCAGCACCTGAACCTGCGGGTCTGCTCTGACATTGGTGATAGACCTGCTTCAAGCAGGGGGATAGGCTGAGTAACATTCAGTGATCCCTGCCAACCCATATTTTGTGGTGCTTTGTTCATGGCGGTGACACTGAGGTTCAGTAACATGCAAAGCCGAGCAAGCAGGCAAGGTGCAGAAACCAAATGAATAATTACAGTAGCGTTAGGCCACAAAGCCATCTTGAGGGATGGCAGTTGGGTTCACATGCCTATACATCTGCTGGGGTTTGCCTACTCCTACTGTATTAAGCTAGAAGGGAAAAGATGTAATTCTCCATCTCAAGAGATATCTACCCTGCTTGAAGCGTTTATATTAAAGTTCCTCAGTTCAGAACAAGCCAAAAAGATTGGCATGCTCTGGATGAGTGTGCCTCTGTTGATATCTCAAAAAATGCATGCATCTTAAATTACTTTCTGCAGGCTGCTATGAAGTGTCAGGAAGGGGCCTTTATACCTTGGTAAAATGATACATCACACTGATGTTGTATTTGTCATCTGATTTTGAAAAAAAATAGCACAAACGAGAGGAGAAAAGGTTTCATACTTTAAATTTGTCTGATTATCTGTGAGCAGTTTATTAATCTAGTTGGCCTGCTATAATTCTGGGAGGGATTCTTTGGACAAAACACCTAGCGTATTTTATACTGTTGTAGCTGAAACGAGCAATCTTTTGAACTACCCACTTCGAAAATAACGCTATTTGCTGTTGAGAGAAAACTTTCATCAGAGTGAAGAGAAATTATTTGGGATTGATACTGAACTGTTAATTATTTCTGGAGGGAAAATAAAGTGGGGAAAAAATAAATTCTGTCCCATATCTTATATTGGTAAGTAGGGGATGGTCATGCTTAGCAGCTCACTGCACAGAGAAGAGAAACCCCCAAAATTACTCACGACTCCCTTGTTCTCTCTGATGCATTTGCAGAACAACTCGTTGGTTCAGCAAGTGAAGTCTGAAAAGCTTGGTCATCACCCCCATTTTCTTCCCTTTGGAGCCTCCAGGTGGATACAATGCTGTGCTCCCAACCATGGTCCTGCACGCCACTAACATCCTGGGCCAGGCTCCCCATCCTGGGGGAGGTAAGAGCTCTCCTGCATGGGAAGCAGCACCATATTTGCAGCTTTCCAGCCTGCCAGAGACAGTGCATTGGTGGCAGCGGTGTGTGTGTCCCCAGCAGCCATGCTGGCTGCAGCCCATGAGGAAGTCACAGCCCAGCTGGGAGGGAAGTGTCCAGCCCACAGGGAGGGAGAGCGATGGTGTGCTGGGCTGGCAGGAAGGTCTGCTGTAGGGAGGAGTTGACTGACCAAGACAGTCCCCAACAAGAAAGCTGGGGCATGTCTAACATTGACTTGGTTCAGCAAAGGCATAGACCCAGGAGCCTCGCTCTGTCCCCTGGGGCCTTGCTGAGACAGTCACAGATATTCAGGGGTATGCTGGAGTAGAGCTAAGCCCAACAGCACACAGCTGTTTTACCATCATAGAAAAAGTCTAACTTACAAAGAGGAATTTTTCCTCGTTGATTTGTATGATTTTCTTTGGAGAGGGATGGTCCTTTGGGCTCTCTGCTTTTTCACTCATCTGTTAAAAAGCCCCATTTTGGGACATCCCAATTCTTCCAGCCAAGAAGAGCTGGATTCTGCTCCTGGCTTGCTCAGAAGTGGTTGCTCAAGAGCAAAATGAAGCATTCCTGTCAGGAATTGGATGCACAACATCCAGTGCGCTCCTGGGATCAGAGAAATAGGTCTTAGGCTCAAAGAGAAATCCTCCACATGGCAGTACATTACATCAGTACAGAAATGGACCATCCAATTTTACATTCTGATATGAAACACAGCAGCCAGGTGATATGTCCAGCAGTATGGGAGTTTGATAAACTTCCTGTTGACTTGCAGGCAGACTAAATAGTTCTGTGATATCTGCTTAACAAAGCCAAATTGCACACCACTCTATTTGCAACTAGAACCACTACAATTAAGAGACCATCAATGTTTCCCATCTGGATGGATGATTTAGCAGCTTTCCTTCACATCAAGGCTAACTTGGCATTTGATTTACCCAGTGCTGCTGCAAGACTTTGTTTTTAGTGAATATAATTTGCATCCACTGGCTATGTCATTCTTGGGCTTGAAAAAGGAGTTAAGTGGCATTAGAGTAGAAGAAAATTAATACTTAAACACAGAATTTTGCAAATCCCTGGAGAACAAGAAGAAACTTGGAGGCAGATGCACACAGAGTGTGGAATGGCAAACATTCCCCTCTCCTTGCTTTTAGTTTTAAAAAGGTCCATGGGATTGAACTATTACTCATTAGTGCCTGCCCCGCCAGCTTTCTGTTCCATACTGGCCACACAGTGTTTGTATAGAAAGCAAACTTGCTGCACTGTGTAATAAGATTTGAATGCAAACATTTAATTAACGTTATCTGTTCAGAAGCATTGTTTAAACAAAAATCAACCTTTCTGTGCTAAAGCTGAATGAAACTTTGAAACTGAAGGTTAGGTTTTTTGTGTTTCTCTGACCAGTGCCACGGATTGATGTGCTGTTGATACAACCACTTTCTCAGATTTCACATATGGAAGTCTATGATGGAGTAGTAACTTCGTTAATTTGGCCCATACTGATGCAGTTGAATACTAATATTTTGACCTTATTCCCTAGGAAATATTCTTCCCGCTGCACAAACTTGGAAAGCGTGGCTATCCCTGTGGTGTGAGCCACGTTTATGACAAGATTTCAGAAAGATAATATTTCACATGTAAATACATGACTGTTGGTTCTTAACACTTTCTGTATTATCAGAAAGAGGTGTGGGTCCTCGTTGTACTGTAGTCTTTAAGTGTTCCCTTCTTTCCTTTTTTTTAGTAAGCTGAGATCTATATTTCTGTATACCCAGGAGGCACAAGGATGTGAGTCCTGTGCACTGCTGACCTTGCCTGAGCTGACAGAGTTTTGAGCCCCAGCACAGAGGATAAGGATGCATATCTACAAAGGTATTTAAACAACCAACTCCTTTGTGCATCTAAAGTCCTGTAATGGATCCACCAGCCTCCATTAAGTAGATATGTGGAGAAGCTGGACATTGGTTACACATTGACCAACCCCCATAGTCTAACTCAATAGTCACGGAGGTGGAATCTGCCTGGTTATCTCAAGGAGGAGGAGGAAACTGGGCTAGGAATTATGTTTTGTGAAAACACAATATGAATTCCTAACCCAGTTTTCAGTCAGGAGAGCATGTTATTGTTGAACAATTGATAGCACTTTATGGAAGCTCATTTTCTGTGCCTTAAGGGAAATTCAATTAAGTGAACTTCTATTTTAAAACTCTGCTCTTTCCTGTCACTGATGAAGCAATAATAATTACAGAACATGGGATTTTCTGGGACTGTTGGTTGCTTGTTCTCATTGATGTTAATTTTTCAGCCTCTATTTGAATCTTAACTGTAATACTCCCTGAGGCAGCCCACTAGAGAACCTACCTGATTTCACTGGTGACTCCAGGCTGGTGTGTATTTGCTGCCCAGTAAGGCAAGAAGAAAGGCATGTCCCACAGCTGCAGCAGTTAGTGCTAGAGGTGCTGTGGCCACGGTGAATATGGCTTTACATGACAGTAGCCAAGGATTGTGGCATACTCTACCCATGGGCTGTTGCTGACATCCAGATGAGCTCACTTCTCCACATAGAGAACTGCTGCTGTCACTAACCAGCCCAGAAACCAAAATGTTCACAAGTGGTGCAACTCCATTGTCTAGTCTTTGCCTTTCCATGCTCATTACAGCTCAGCAAATGCAGAGATTTGAATCTAACATGACAAGAAGTGTCAGAATCGGGGATTAATTCTCTGTGAAATAATTTCCGTGATGGGATGCTGCCAGGAAGCTTGACTCTGCATTCCTTGGACACCCCAGACTGCGAGGAGAAGACTATGTGGGCAAGGAATGCGGCATGAGCTTGTAATCTTTTCAGCTAGAGATATCTTAGCACATAAGTGGGATGCTCTCAAGAGCCTGCTGTGCCAAAAAGGCGACCCTTCTAGGGCTGGGACCATTTATAGAATGCTGGTTTGTAGTGCAGAGCACGTTTTTATAACTGGCTTCTATAAATGTTAAATACCAGGCCAATTAAGCTTGACAGTGCTGACAGAGTCTTAATTAAATCAGTGTGAACAATATCAGTCTTGCATAACTCTGTTTCCATCAAAAGCATCAGAAATTTATTTTTTTCTTTGTCTCTTATAAGAGATGAAGTTCTGACAGCTTGTTCCCATTTCCAGTACTGATGGTTCACTAATTTGTCCATAATTCTGAGATTTCTACTCCACTCCCACCTCTTTGGTTCTCTGTTTTGCTTCCTTAGCATTGACATTTTGGCTCATTCCCTACAATGCTATATACTGGCTACAGAGAGTTCAAGTGTGCCTTTCCTGTAACCGTAACCCTTCCATCCCCCCATTTAACGGCAGACAGTACAAACCTGCAGTCCTTCAGCGAGGATGGATCTTGCAGAACACTAACTACCAAGGGCTTGTCTTTGGTGTTCAGCACTTCTCTTTTTTTTTTTTTTTTTTTTTTTTTTTTTTTTTTTTGTGGAGACTGAGTCCCTAGGCAAAACTGTAATTTAAGCACAGTGGAAATTCAGCATGCAAGTACATTGCTGAGCCAGGGCTGCTCTGGGATGTTGGCAGTCCACGTGACTTCTGTGAAAAGGGTGCTGATTAATTACCGGGTATGTAAGAGTTAAAGGTAATGTAATGTCTAGTCTTGCTGTCAGAGTCTCCTACCTGTCTGCCCATGCACAAGGGGGACTGCTTCCATGCCAGCCTTTGAGTCATGCAGCAAGACAACGGCAGCCACTCGTGCAAAAGAACACAAGCCAGGGCTTGTGCTTTCTGCACAGGTGAGGGGCAAAAATCCTGGCAGGCCCCCTCGGAGTAGCTCACTTCCTCTCTGGTTTTGATACCTGCAATTGGAGACCCACCGAAGCAGCTGTTACCTGAGGTGAAGGCAGGAAATGCTCATGTGATTTTTGCAACTTCAGCCTGCTGGGCTTCTCCCCAGGGCAGCACAATGTTGAATACTGGCTGTCCCCTCCTGTCACGAGATAGCTGGGGAGCGCCCACTTTCTCGGTGAGGAGCAGACAGCACAAATCTGGCTTCATCTGGCCTGATGCCACCTGTGGGTCCCCCCAGGAAAAGGAAATTCCCAGCTGCTCCCAAGGACAGCTTGAAGTCCTCTTTTTCTGGAAATGGTGCAAGGGGAACTTAACCTGGATGCGATAGCTGGGATCTGGCCTGAAGTCTCCTCTTCAGCTAAAGAAATAGTTTGCCCGTCTCTATCTAAACATTTTTGGCTGCCTCTGCTTTAAAGCTTTATAGAATTTCACAGAACTACTCACATGTCCAGCACTGCAAAACAGCTAAACAGGGATTGGGACTGAGTGTGTATAACAAGCTGGAATACAACCAAAAACTACTTGAAGCCTGTGATCAACTTGGTAGCACACAGGGACAAGGGTTGACGAGTTCTGCTTGCTCTCTCTTCTGATTTCTTATCCCATATACTTACTTGATCTCTTGAATTAATCAGTGATGACTTAGACTTGATGAAACCTTCAGCTTTTGTGAGTAAATGTTTTTAGTGTCTTCAAGGAACATGTGGATCAAGTTCTCAGGGTCTTGAAAGTCCCACCATGTCCTGAAATCCCATTTCTTAGACTGCAGTGAATCTTCTTGTCTATTCTATGTTTAGTGCTCTGTTGATTTGCATACAGAATCGGCCCATGTGAGGTAGAATGCAAATAAAGAGGTTTTGTGGAAAACTGCTAGAAGATAGTAATCAGGAGTCTTATCTCTCATTCCAGACATATCCTAAAATGACTCGTTCTTTCTTCTCCTTTTATTTCACAATGTAAGCACTTCACAGAGGTGACATCTTTCAATGCTTTAGCATTTCATCTCCCTATGTCTTCACATTTTTTCCACTTTCTCATCTGCATGTTACCAACTTAATTAAACTGCACAATGACTTTAAAAATACAAAGACTAACAAGGATGTTTCTTGGCAGTTGGTCATTGTTTTGCCTTGGGCCCATAGCTTCTCTTGCTGCTCTCCACTGGGTGCTGAACCCACGCTTGTGTTTAAAGATAACTGCTCCGAGCATGATTATATCACAGTTACTGTGTATGCTTTCAGGGGGGTTTGATGTAGTATAATTTGCTCATTATAACTGCATTTCCAGACAATAGCAGGCTGCAGAATATAGCAGTGCAATAAACTGTTAGCAAATCTTATTCCTCTTCATTCCCTGTCATTATATTTAGGTTCCAATAAGCTGGTTTAAGAACACACAGGAGAGAAAAAAAAAAAAAAAAAAGGCTCAAAGCAATGGCTGCAAATGTAACCAGTTTTCTTAGTCCACAAGCAAAGATGACATGGCCTCTAGCCGAGGTACATGATATTTTTCCATCTGAATCAGTCTGCCAAAGCAGCATATGCTTCAGTAAGACCTTTTTTATCTAATCATGCAGATTGACTAAACATGTTGATTTGACTGGACCAGTTTTCAGTAAAGCCATTGGAGAATAACTGCAGCAGCTATCATCTTTCTCTCTGGGATTCCAGGTAAATTTCAGCAGCTCAGTGTCTTGCAAGTATGAACAAGCAGAGTCTGAGAGTGGAGGAAACTTCCCATTCTTATTGTCTTCTTATGACCTGTTTTCCGCAAGGAATACCACAATGCTAATTACTTTTGTAGCAGAGCAATTTGTCATGATTTACTTTTCTTCTGTAAGCACATAGTCAGTAGTTGGAGTCAAATTCCATTCAAGATTGAGCATAACTGACTTTGCCTCAGTTTCCTGTCTTGTTAAAAATATAGCTGATGTTTAAAGAGTTGGGAAGTCATGTTCCTTGAAAGACCTGTTCCTTTGAATTCCTGTAAACAAACGTCTTTAATTTCCGAGTGCCATGTGTCAGCAAAATCCTGAAACTGTGCTGAAGGCGTGTTATTGCCACATAGGTGTGTGGGTCAGAATCATCTTTTGCAAGATTAGAAAGGATCTGATCTTGTCCCTGTACTGGGTCTGGCTGAACTGGAATTGGTTTTCCCCTACAGCAGCCCTCACAGTGCTGTGGTTTATGCTGGGAGCTGGCAGGGTGTTGATAGCACCCTGATGTTGTGGCTGCTGCTGAGCAGTGCTTACACAGCACCAAGGCTCTTTCTGACATTTCCCCCAGTGGGACGGGGTGGGCAAGATCTTGGGAGGGGACACAGCCAGGACAGCTGACCCAAACCGACCAAAGGGATATTCCATACCATATGATGTCTGCTCAGTATAAAGCTGGGAGAAAGGAGAAAGGGGGTGGGGTCACCCTTGGTCTTCCAAGGCAAGCACTACGCGTATTGGAGCCCTGCTTCCTGAGAAGGCCCCACAGCGCCTGTCCATGGGAAGTAGAGACTAAATCTGTTTGCTTTTGCTTCCGTGCACGGACCTTTGCTTCATTTTGCTTATATTAAAACTGGTTTTGTTTCACCCACAAGGGTTAGTTTATCTTCTTTCCCCTCTTTGCCCTGTTGAGAAAACAAGGGGAAAAGGGGGAGGAAGTGATAGAGCGACTTGGTGGATACCTGGCATTTAGCCAAAGTCAAACCATCACAGTTCCAAATTGTACTCCTGGTTCCTAGAAATACTCTTGCTAAAAGATAAGCAAAATGATGTAATCATGGATGTCCACTGGGTATTCTGGATTGAATGAAATCCTCCTTGTGTGCCATGGGAATGGTCATAGAATAAAATTCCAGATGGGCTAATCATAACACAAACATTTATTGAGGTTTCAAGCTGGGACATGTGGGAGAACAACTATGGAGCAAAATGATAAAAAGAAAAGGTGTGTTCATCCTGACTGGGGAAGGCTCTTACCTCAGAATGGCCAGGGCCACTTACTGAGGGGAAATGCCCTCTTCGTTTGGCCAGCATTAATCAATGACAGGATTTCACAGCCAATCCACTCCTGGACTTGAAGTAAAGGTCATGAACCTACCTACTGGGTGGGAGGAGGCATCTGTTGGGGAGCCTTGTCCCTGGGGAAAGGCATTATGGAAATCCTTGGTGCCTGGGTGAGGCTTTGGAGAAGTGTACCCTGTTTGTCTTCACCAATGTCTGAATTTGTTTTGTGGAGAACAGAGCCAACTTTGAGTTTGCTCTGTATGCCATCTGCGGGTATCAGGATGAGAGACTTCAGCTGAAGCTGTCTTTATGCTTTGCGTTTAATGTAAACAGTGTGTTTAGAAATGTATTGTCTGTGGCAGATCTGACATCACAACCAAATTCTTTCATATAAAACGTTTAGGGGAATCATGTGTCAGCTACCTAGCACTGAAATGTATGGAATGAAATTAAGCAAATCTTTTCCTAATTAAAAAATGAAAATGAATTCTGAACTTTATCTAAGGGTCACTTTGGGATGATTTCTAGACAGAAAAAATCTTGGCTTTCTGGCAGGACAGCTGTGAGGGAGTGTTCTATTCATTAGAACACAATTTGTCCAAGAAAATACGTTCCAAGTCCTAATCAATTTAGATGAAAACTTGTTGGACAGGGTTCAAGCAGGCCAGTTATGGAGGCTTGTAAAGCCAAACCCACATGTCTCAGTGGGCAAGAGGCAAGATAATCTTAGTTTACAATGGAATGTTTAAATTTATACAGCTAGGACACTGACATAGGCACAAGGGTTGGTTCTTCTGTGTTTTTTTTTAACCAGAAACATGTGAAGAATTAAAATTTTTAAAGAGAGTGAATGTCCCTTTAAGATATAATCATTCATGATGAATGGACTGTGGCCAGATTCGTCCTTGCTTTAGCATCTATAGAAAGATTTTTGGAAAAGAGCAGCTTCCAGAGCATTAGAAACGTAGGTGTGCCTCCAAATGAAGGTCCTTGGCATCATATGCTCTTGCAGTTTTATAATTCCCAGCTGTATAAGGATTTATTTTTTTTTTAAGTAACTGCTTCAGCAGTGGAAATTCATCAGTTTGGAGATGCTGTTGCACAGTTAGCCCTTGGGAAGGTGACACCATGCATGGCATTGCTCAGCTGTTAAATGTACGCTCTTTATGATGACACATCGCTACCGAGCACAGAAAACCACAGGATAACACACCCCCAGCCTTCCTGGTGTTAATGGTAACTATTTTAGGGTTTGCTTTTCTGTCATTCAGTTAGTTTCTCTATTACTGCAGCTAGTGTTTCAGGCTGCAAAAGGGTACTTAAAATTTTCAGACAGTGCATTTGCAGATCATTGCTAAAAATTCCAGTAGGGATGGGATATAACCTGAGCAATCTTTAACCTGGGGAATATTTCATTTCTTAACTTGAAATGGTTTTCCTCCTTGCAGAATCTTAGCCAAGGTTAATCTCCACCACAAACATGAATGAAGCCTGTCTTTCACAGTAACTGTTGATGCTTGGTAGAAAGCCACAGCAACAAGCTGATCTCTGAAGTGCCAGCTTACATCTGCCTCTTTGCTAGTGCATCCCCTGCTCTCCTGCATCCATCACTGGGAAGTGGCAAACACACCATTTCTTCCGTCTCATCATTCTCTTCTGGCACTTGAAGGCCTCCAGGGAATTCGGGAACAAAAAAAAACCAGAAAACACCACGTTCTAGCTACCACTGGCCCTGTCTACACCACAGGGCAGTACCTCAGTCCCTAATGTCACTCACCAGCCCTCTCCCATCCAGGGGCAAGACCTCAGTCAGGAGTTCTCTTTTCTCATCATGACTCCTGGAATTTGAAGGGGCAGTGAAACCCCCCCTCTGCCGGTCCTCTTCCTCTCCCAAACAGCACCGTCCACACCACCACCCACATGCACCTGCGTCCACCCCCTTGCTTCCAAGAGGGATTTACCCACATGACTGGGGCTGGATGTGAAAGAAAAGGAGCATACAGTATGGTTAAGCAACTCGTGGTTAATGTCACAAGCTCTGGAGACTCTTCGACTACTGTAAACGCCAGCAGTTCGTTGTCCCACAGCCTCTTCCTTCCTTCACGCCCCACTCTGCCAAGTCAGCCACCTGAGACTCTGCTCATTGCTCTTGTTTTCCCTGGCTCTTCTCACTTGTTTACTTAAAAATCTCTTCCCCTCCCCTTCCCTTCATTTGAATTTCTTGCCGGAGGGTCTTATAAGGACACCTACTTTAATCAGAATTCCCTGTGAGTTAATAGGCAGCTTTTTTGGGGGTTAGCATGTTTTGAAATAACAATGTAATGGTTTCTTAAATGTCCCTTTCCCAAACTCTGCTTTAAAACAAACTTTCTTACAGAAAGTAATGGCTTTAAACTCCAGTTTTAAAAACAAAACTCTGTACAGAGGAGGGGGGGGGGGATTTAGAACTAGTAGTGAAATAAGGGATTGTCTGCTGGAGACGCAGGGACTTCTGGGAAGGAATTTTCTATGCAGCATAAACAGCATTCTGGAAATCTGACTCTTGCCCAATTGTAAAAATGGGCAAGGTCTCTGAATTTTACACTGTTTGCTGTATTTCTAACAATTACAGATGAGGTGGGAGAGATTGCTGCTGACTTCAGCAGGAAGAGAGTTGAAGATTAGCCATGGATTACAAACTTGTTGGGTTGTAGCTTCTTCAAGCTGTTTATCTCTTCGCATAGAATCACTTGGTTATTACAGTTATTTGTCTGGGGCATTGCTTCAGGAAGTGAGGGTACTATCCTGCAGTATCTGAAAGGAAGGGCTGAGGACAACAAGTATCCACTGTCTGGCCCTGGTAGTCATTCCCAGCTTCTGGCATGCATGATGGGATCCTTGAGAGTGCTCATTTGGCTGACTTTTTTTTCTTCCAACTTCTGTCAGAGGGGCAGTGGCATGTGGTTGCAGACTCTTTCTAGAGCGAGATGGAGCAGGCACTGAAAAGCTGTGGAGTAATAGCACGAGACTGCAGGTAAAACAGCTACTTCACTTCTCAAACTGAACCTACCTCAGGACACTCAAGTAAGAAAAGAGGAATCTTTTGTCTTTTTACCATGGCAAATATCAGCTGATAGTTTTTGCAGTGCCTTCTGTCCCTGATAATAATTTTTAAATTTTTCTTCAAGGTATCCAGTTAATAAAGTCCATTCCTCCTTTTAAGCCCCATATTGCAGGTATTTTTAGCAGTCAAGTAAAACCATGTATTGTCCCTCCTCAGAGTCTCCTCATGCTATTCTTTGTTGAAGTGGAGAATGCTTCAGAGCCATGTCAGTGCTTTTGGCATGCAGCCACGTGGACAAGCCAGGCCCAGGAGCCAGTCCAGCTCCAGGTTCTCCGACAGACATCTCCCATCACGCAGCAAAGCACAGCGAAGGCTCTCCTCACCCACTGCACCGCCTCAGCCGACCTCTGTGAGTCACCTGTCCCAGGGGGGCATCTCAACTATAAATGGCATGTTAAAAAAACTGAGGGGTTTTTAGTCTTTAGATGTTCACAGCTATTCACAAAAAAAATAAAATACATAGTCCAGTGTGATCAGCTCCATGCTGGGGAAAAAATACATAGCACTGAAGCGTTGTACTTGAGCAGGGGCAGTATCTCTCAGTGGGTTCTCTGGCAGGAATGGGTGGTTGGCATCATACTTTTCTAGGTAAAATACAAGAAGGTTATCTAGTAATAGAGCATGTTGAATCCAGAGCAGCCTGAATTCTTGTAACACCCCCTGCACACACATGCTTGTCTTGCAGGTGGAAACACCACATTTAAGAAACAGAGAATGACTTGATTTATACTATTTATCCCTTACCCTTCCCTGCTAGTAACTGTCGTCTTCCCATTGTGGAAATCGTCACCCTGTGGACAGGTGGTTGAAGTGATTGATTGATTGATTTATTTATTTATTTATTTGCTCTCCCTGGAGAAAGGGATGCTGTATGTGTGGGGGTGCTTAGACCAAAGCAGGGAATACTGGGAGTTGCTGATCCCGATCTTTGCTGTGCTGGATCACAGTGAGGCATGGATGCGTAAAGCCCTTTGATATGTGCTGCTGCAAAAAATACATGTGCATGCATGATGTGATACCTGCGGTGTAGAAGCACCTCTTTGGGAACTCTAATGTTTGGTTTTCTGACAATATTGCTTCAGTGAAGAAGCCTTTACTTGCTTCTCGCCGCAGTTTGTTTATCTGTAAAATGGAAATAGGGAACTTCCTAGAGAACCCAAAGCTAAATTTTTAATTATTCATAGCTTTTGCATACCACTGAGGAGAGTATAAGCTGTAAATCTCTGAAGCTGCATACCAACATTTCTGTGGTTTAAGCATCAGGAGAGCCCCTTTTTTAAAGATGCTACTGTATTCTTTTGACTATATATTTTGTGGCAAGCTTGTATTTAGCCCTCAGCATGCAGAATCTCAGCACCTAAATCCCACAACCCTTTTCTGTGTGCAGACCCCATTGTTTTTCTCTGTGGAGCCTGCCCTGCTGGGGGCTGCAGATTCACTGTTGGAGCTAGGAAGGTGCCTATTGCGTGCGCTGTGCGCTTGAGGTGCAGAAAAGCAGCATCCAGCAGACCGGGGCTTCGTGGTCTGTCAGGGCACAGCCTGAACATGCACAGGCAATGGCCCCCTCCCAGCATCGGTACTGCCCTTGCCCAAGCCCCAGCCATGCTCTGCCCACAGGACTGTTCCCTGCCAGGGCTGTGGACGTGCACAGTGCCTCCCAAACAGGCTGGAGGGTCAGTCAGGTCATCCCGTGCCTTTTGGTAACAGGCCCTGATGCTTTACCATCGGCTCCTGGGAGGCTGTGACATTTGAGCTTATGCTGGCTGCCCCAGAGCGGGGAGGTCAAACAAATTCAATTGCTCTTCAAATTAGCTGGATATGGCTTTGATCGCTGTCCATTTGAGACGATGTGTGTTTTAGCTGGAAAAATGCACGCCACGTTCCAGCCACCTCCTCCAGCCAGGGGAGCCGTGATGCCACTGGCAAACACGTGTGCTCACTGAGCATTACTTAGCTATAAAGTTACTGCTGAAGCATGTCTCTCTGTCGAGAGCGATCTCAGCTTCACTGGGCCTATCTCTTACAGATGTTAATTCCTTACTGTTATCTTTACAAGTTCCAACAGAATAGTAAGCTGCAGTAAAGAGATGGGATATGTTCAATTTAAGCAATGAGATTACTGTGTTCTGAATAAAGCCACTTTTATTAATAATTACCTCTCTGCCATGACTTTAAATTCAAACAGCTGGACAGCCTCTGCTCTTTATTAATTTCCTTGGATCCTTGGCACAAAGCCCTTAATTCCTGTGATGTAATGGTATAAAAAGTTGGCTCCTGCCTGAGCTTCCACCCACAAGTTCTAAATTTGGAGCATGGCAAATTTCTGCAAATTCCAGAGACAGCCTATGCTCAAGACGTGCTGATGCCTTCAGTCCCATCCTATTGCACTAAACAACAAGATTGTGTGCTTTTTATAACTGGGATCATAAATATGACTCAGATGCACATGTTGTCTATGTAAGCACTTGGGGTTGGCTATCACTTTATGGCACTGGGAAGAAGCCAAGCCAAATAAAAATTGTTTTGAGTAAATATTACATTTCTAGAGCATGAATAACTTTTCTCTGCAGCCAGCGTGTCACTAATGGGAATAAGGAAGAAGACGGGGTGGGGGGAAAGCAGTAACTAAATCATCCCACTAAGCACAGACAGTCTGCAGCAAGACCTGTTGTTTCGACTTGTCTGGGGTGTAATATCCCAGATAATTCATAGCAGGTCTCAGCAAGGCCACAAGTGATGGAAATAAAAATAGCTATGTAGTTGAGCACCATCCTGCTGCACAGCGCTCTCTTGGGTGGGATCCCCACCAGTGGTGTGTAAAACAGGCAACCAAAGAACTCAGTGTCCTTCTCTCCCCAGCTCCCAAATGTGCAGGGGCTGGAGCATGTGGATCGCTCCACGGAGATCAGTGTTGCTACTCACATGCTCCATGCTCAGCATGTGCACATGGCTGCTCAGGATTCCAGCCAAAAGGAATGAGTTTTTCATCCTGCGACTTGGGGACCCTGGGGGATGTCTGCACTGCAGAACATGGGGAAACAGAAAATGAGCCCACATGCAGCTTTGTGCTGCTGTGCCAGAAGGCGAAGCTGCTTATCGGCAGTTCTCGGGGGGCAGCGATATCCCACCCCACCAGCAGCACGCACCACTGCAGGGCTGGTTCATCGTCGCTGCTGGCTCTGCTCCAGCTCTTCCAGCAAGATGATATGTCTCAACCTCCCTCCACCCTCAAGAAGCCCTTGAGCAGTCGTCAGCAAGCAGCTTATGAAGTGCTTCATCTACCTGAAACACAAAGGATAAGAGCAATGCTCCTCTGTAGGAAGGAGGAAGCATTCCCTGACAAAGTCTCTCAGAGAGACTCTTAAAGTCTCTCAAAAATAATAGCCAGATAGAAATAACAAGTGAGAGCCTAGCTTTGAAAATCATTAGTGCCTTTCCCATTCTCCTTATGGGCATGTAATCCTGAGCATTGTGCATTCCTTCGTGTTGCACCTGTAAGTTTTTGCATATCAGATAAGTGCTTTCTTGAACTTTGCTGTCTTTTCCTTTTTTTGTAGGCTTCTTTGGCATAGCAGGAAGAAAACCTGGCTTTAAAAGAGGAGTTCAGACAGGAAGCAGCAATGTTCCAGGAGGATTTCTGAGTCAAATAGGAAAGCAACTGGCTTCTCAAAGTGCATATTTCAGAGATCCCGAAAACATTTGGCTGCGCAGTTGGAGCAGGTGAGTGGGGAAGTGTCAGGAGCACTCTTAATTCTCATGTCCCAGCTGTCCCTATCAGAAGCATTTAAAGAGCTTTTCTGTTCAGTGGGCTGGACTAGGGCTTGCAGATACAATATTCTAAGGACTCTGAGCCCTGGAATCGTGACAGCCTTGACGTCAGCAGACCTGCACCTCCAGGGACTAGTGCTGAGAAAGCAGTGCCAGTTTGCCCGGCTAAGGCAGCTTTGACTGTGTTTCCAGGATCTGGGAGATATCTTTTTTCCATGCCTTGCAAGCTGCCAGTGGTCATTTTCTGCTAGGAGAGCAACCCAAGCAACGTACAAGGGACTGGCTCTCTCCCCTTTGTAATGCATTTTACAATTCAGAGAAACTTTTGTAACACAGGAAAGTGTTTTTACATATTAGAGCCTCTAAATTGTTAAAACATTTGGAAAAACCTAATTGCCTTTAGCAGACAAGAAAAAAAAAAGTAAAAAAAAATTTTTGGATTGCAGAATTAACAAAACTGGGAGCTGAAGATCAGTTTCCAAGACCAAAAACATATTCAGGGAGTCCTGTTGTACTTGCAAGTTTAATACAAATACTTGAGTCTCCAACAAGTGATTTGCTCCTACCTGCAAAACTTGTTGCTGTGAGGTGCAGAACTTAAGCTCTGAAAACTGTGCAGCGATGGAATGTCCAGGTCAGACATGTTCAGGTTTACCCCAGGATGTTTCTGGGGCTCCATTGTGCACAAGGGAGGGGAAAACCTACCTGGGATTGATTCAACATCCTGAATTAGAGATGATGAAAGAGGGCTTGTCTGGAGCACAGCATGACTTTATGACTACTGGCTTAAGTTTCCTGACACTTTGAGGGTAGCTACATGGTGATTTAACTCCACTTAATTAGAGAGCTAAAGGCTGCTTCAATATGTGGTTTTTACCCAAGAGCTTCAAAAAGGTTTTCTAGCTGCCGTGGACCATGCGTGAAGGTGGACGAGCCGGAGGTGCCCCCGCGAGGTGGTGGCAGGAGATGGTGCCAGGGGGCTCTGGTCATGCAGGTGTTGCCCTGGTACATGTGGCCCTTTCCAAGCCCTCAGACAGCAATCTCTGATTTACACCTCCTGGGCACAATTTCAGTTTATCACAGTATTGCTCAGAGAGCTCTCTTTTTAGGGACAGCTGAGTATTTTGCAAATGTTTATTAGACTGTGTGCTTTTTTTATGGATAAGTATCACACACATTTCATCAGTGGGCAGTTGAGGCATAAGGAGGTTAAGGGACCTGATGAAGGTGATAGCAAGTCAAATTTTTGGCATTTTGTAGCTCTGAAATATCATCTTTCTAAAACAGGAAACCCTCTCAGGAGTAGTAGGTTTTCATTAAAACAACAGTTCAAACCTGTCGATCTTGATGTATCAGGAAAAGGAGGAATGTAGAAAATGTGAGAGTTAGATTAGTCTCCCTTAAACTAAACCACCAGGTTCATGCTCCTATGGAGAAACAAATACCCTGCAGGCATCATGGTGTCTTTATTTTCAGAAGTTGAAAACTCCCCCTTTTGGTATCTGAGTTAAGAAAAAACAAGGATTTTATGGGCCAACAAAAGGTTTCTGGAGGAAAAAACCCTCCAGTCCCACTTCTCAAAGAGTTTATGACATGAGCAGTTGAGCTAATGTTATCCAATTTAGCCTCCCCTACATTTCAAAATTGGATTAAAGTTCATGAGTCTTTGAGGGAAAATGTTACCCAACAGAGTAACTGTGTGACACTCAACTTATTGTCAGGCTATTGCAGCTGTGGGTGCAGACCCTGGTTTCAGTCACCTGAATAAATCTGGGCAACCAGTGTGCCCAGAGCGCGTGAGGGGTGAAGGCGTCGCTGCTGCTCAGCTTTTGCTGTTAGGCAGGAGCCCTCCGCACTGTGCTGGCTGGGTATGCCGGCAGCCTCGGGGTGTGTAATCTGCTGGTTTATGCCTTTCTTTGGTGAGAAGTCATCCAGACCCTAAGAAAAGGCTTTGGTTTGGCGTTGCGTGCGCTTTCCCTGCGGAGGCAGAGCGGGTTTCTCCTCCGGCAGGAGCAGTGTGCCGCTGCACGTACACAAGTGACGCAGCTCGGAGCACGCTACCAGCTCAGCTGTAAAACCCGTGTGGTACCGCATCGGGGTGGATCTGCCTTTCCAGGCAGCATCCGCAGATGGGATTGATGCCAGGCCCGCGGAGGAGCCCGTGGCTCCGGGAGCCGTTGCGCGGGGCCGTGCGGCGGTGTCCGGCTGCCATCTGGCGTCCGGGGCCGCGGCCGGCGGGGCCCTGCGGAGCAGCCCCGAGTCACCCCGGCCCGACGGCGGGGCCGCGCGAATGGCAACCTCTGGTCGACGGCCAAGCGTGAGCAAATCCTGCCCAGGCTCACCAGAGCCCCCCGCCACGGTATCTCACGCATTCCTGCGGCAGATCTGGTATTTCTTATTGTTCTCCCCGTCTCTGGGGGAGCAGCTGCTGCTGCCTGGCTGGCCTGCCGGGGCCCTGTGCTGCGGGTCCCAGAACTAGCCGGGGGCTTTGGAAAAAATCACGTCAGTCTTCTCGCCCTGCTTCAGCACAAAGGGAGTCGGGGCTGATCAGGAGGGGCGAGATAAAAATGAGAACAGAACGGAAAAGGGGAAGTGCAGCGAGTGGTCGCACAGCACCGCTCACCCGGGGGTGGTGCAGGCTTGGTGCAGCTGCCCCATGCCCAGCACTCGCCCAGGAGCTTTCTGCTGAAACAGCCACATGCAGCCTGCAGCAGAACAGTCTGCTTCGCTGGGCGGGAAATGCTGCTGTCAGCTGGGTGGCAGGGACACCAGAAGGAGCAACTGGTCAGCGTAGGGTGAGGAGGGGAAGCAGAGGCAGAGCTGTCCTCGAAGGCGTGCAGGACTGGTCCACACTCTGCAGGGACAGCAGAAACACCGGGGAGCAGCCTGGCACAGTGAGGGCATTTGGCACCCAGTGGGGTTTTCTTTTTGCCTTTTCCTTTGGTGAGCTGTTCTGCCAAGCTGGTTCTCATACCGCACCCCATACCTGCGCCCAGCCCTTGGCAGCCCAGCCCTTGGCAAGATGATTTAAAGGAATATATGGTCTGGAGTTTCTCGTGCCAGTGAGGAAGATTTGCTGGCCGGAGATGGCCTGAGAACAGCTGTGGGTTTGGCTCTTGCCATCTGCAGCAGTGACAGTGAAGGGAGCATGGGCAGGCAAGTTTCTTTTGCAAGTGGCACCACATAGGGCTGTGCTGCAAGACCAGGCTTGGGGTGATGGTTGTTTCTGGCCAACCCCAGGATGCTCCATGGCCCAGCAGCGACCCCCTTGGGCATCACGCAAGGGCACAGGCAAGCAGTGGCCGTGGCAAAGCAAAACAGCAAAAAGAGAAGATGCCACCTCCATCCCCACAGGGAGTAGCCACACACTGAGTGTGGGGGCCCTGACACACCACTTAGCCTTTTGGGGGATACCTGTGTGTGAACAGGCTGTACCCCCCACCCCATTTCCCACCTTCTCTCTGGGAGAAAAGCAGTCCAGAGCCAACACAATCTTTCTGGCAGGGGTAAAAGCCCGGCTGTGAAATGAGGCATGCTCATCCCCTGCAGTATGATGTGGTAGCCAACTTCACAGCTTGGAAAGCGCCAATGGCCCAATCCATCACTGGCAAAGGAAACAGCTGGGAAAACACCACCTTAGGCTGCTCCAAATGCAAATATATGGTCCCAGCTATGCCGTGGGAGGGACTTTCTGAAGGTGTCTAAGCAGAGTCTGACCTTAAATAGTTGGGGTTTTTTTCCCTTTTCAGTCAGGACCAAGGAACCAGTGCCTCAGAGGACCTGAGCTTCCTCAGCACTTGCACCCTGTGTCAGTGCTGAGCTGCACGAGCTTCTCTGGAGTGGAAAGAGAAATCCGCATGCTCTGGTACACATTGAAACAACTAGTAAATGTCAACTCTGAGGGAGGCCCAGGCTGCTGTTGAAACTTATTATCTCATGTCAATGCTTGAATTTTTAATCCCACGTGAGATACTAACATGTTCAAGTTAGACTTGATGGCCAAGTTAGGCAAAGGGACACAGGCGTCTTGTGCAACTGTGGGCGAGAGCAGCTGACACAGACATGCCTGAATTTTGATCAGACATACTCACAAACACCCTGGTAGGTTCCCTGTGGTGAAACCTGCATTGCCTGAGCAAATGACTGTGCAACAGTGGAGAGGGGCAACAACAGGAATAACAGCAGGTAAGCATTGGCAAGTGACTCTGTTAATTAGCAGTGATATTAATAACAGCGTATAAAGCTGGTGCTAGAGCAAGCTCCTTTGATAGGCCAAAGAGCAGTGAGCACGCTAAGATAGAAAGGTTTGGGGGATTTGTGCTTGTTTTATTTATTAAGGAATTTAAAATAATGACTGATAGGGAAAAGTGAGTGCAAGTGTTCTTGGGTTTGTGATTTTTTTTTTCCTTTTTATCAACATTCTGTGCAGCTTGTCATGGGCTTTCCTTTGGCCAACTGCTCTTTTTTACATTACCTCTGTCATTTAGGCTAAAATATCAGAAGGAAGGGAGAGAGGGCTCTCATCAAGCTTGTAGGTGTTAAAAACTGCCTCATTAAATCTCTCTCTCAAGGTTCTTCAGGATGTTTTATTTTTTGTTTTGCATCATACTGTTCCAATTTACTTTTGGAGGTGAGAAGCAGCTACCTTTGTCCAAATTTTTTTTTTTATCTTAAGTGTTAAAACAACCACATGTCTTTCCATTTTTTGAAGGATGTGAACTTTTGGCATACCCAGAAACCAGTTCATAAAACAGTGCTTTTCTGCACTTTCACTTCCTTGGCATTTCCAAGTAGTTGAAGTTCACAGTGAGAGACTCACTGTATGAAACTCACAATAGGCTCTAAATTCATGTAGTGTTACAGACTTTCTGTTTGAGTTTTATTTTGGAACTCACAGCCACGTTAGCAGTAACAGGAGTCCTCAAGACACGATGCCTATATGGCCCTGCCACGAGGGGAATCCCAGAATGTTTCAAAACATAGGCTGGTCTCTCTTTTTTTTTTAAACT
>NW_020799103.1:115458-157971 GCF_003259725.1 Athene cunicularia | reverse complement strand
TGTGTATAAGAGACAGGCTCTGGGTCCTGCACCCAAAACAGGGACATGTGTGAGCTGGCACATTGCACATGCTTCTCTCAGCCCCCTCCTGCAGCCTCGGGACATTTTTTATCCTGCCAGTCACTGAGCCACCGTTCAGTAGGATGAGGGAGAATGGGATGGGTGAAGGATGAATGAGGAATGTACACAGAGCACCTGGGAAAACACTGTTTTCCTTCTGTGGGGCAGTGGGGTGGTGGTTTTTTTGGAAGATAGGCCAGACTGAGCTTCAAGGCTCTGAGCATAAATTTATCCTGGGCCAGTGGCAACACTTGTAAAATCCTTTTTCCGAGGCTGACGGGACATCTCTGGGATCAGATGCACCGAGCTGAGAAGACCGAAGAACCTAATCATCTCCTGAGCTGAAGGGCAGCAGCGAGCTGTGGTGAGGGGCTGGCGGGAACCTCAGCACGCAATCACGGACCGGGGGGTGAGTGACTGACTGATGGCCCAGGGAGGCTGACTGGCTGGCTGACTGACTGGCGGACAAGCTGATTGGTTTACGGATTGGCTGGCTGGCTGGCTGACTGACGGATTGGCTGGCTGACTGACTAGCGGCCGTTTGGTGTTGGGGCAGGGCCGCCGCCAGGGGTCGCCCGGAGCCCAGGTATGGTTGGGGGCGCCCGCGGGCTCCAGCCCTGCGTGGAAAATCCAGAAAAACAATGGAGAGCGCCAGAGTTGTGGAATCATCGGCACCGCCCCGGGAGGGGGGTGGAAAGCCCCGAACTGATGGGCGGGGGAACTAAAATGTTGCTTTGCTGGGGGCGGATTTCCACTCGGTTAGAGCCGACAAGATAGGACAGCGCCTTACAACCAACTCCCCCCGCCTGTGCCACTTACTGTATGAACCAGCAAGTACCTCTCCACAAAGCAGCTGACAGAATTTATGGATATCCCCTTTCCTGGCCGCACATCAGTTTGCTCAGAAATTGTTTACTTTACAGCTGCTTCACATATTCGAGATAAAAATCGGAGCAGGAATAATTTTCAGTTCACTTTTCCTGGAGTGGAGGCCGCAGCTACTGTTCCAGAAGGCCTGTGTGACCAAACAGCTGCTGCTCTTGGGGTTGGGTACCCCCTGTCCAGGGTACAGAGCCTGTCCTGTCCTAACAGCTGTTCCTTTCCCAGATATGATTTGGGTTTGTGGCCGTTCACGCAGGAAGGTTAAAGAGAAGGAATATGAGTTGCTGGAAACCTGCCTGTTACAGCCTGGGAATGTGTGAATGAGAATGCAAGTGTCTCATAAATCAGCTACCTGAAACGGTCACAGGGCAAAAGAGTAAGTTCTGCCTGAGGAGACAAAAAAGCATGGTACTGTTTTATTGGTCTGTAGCATTGTTCCACCATCAGCAGGAGCTAAACCTGAATCTGGCTGAGGAAACAAGCAGACTGTGCCCTCCAGGGCATCTTCTTCAAGAACAGCAGCCTCAGCACCGGTAAGCTAAGCCCAGTGTGTGTGAGGGATGAGGCTGCTGCAAGGCCTCTCAGGGTGGGACAGGGATGGCCACAGCATCCCTCCATTGCAGATACCCTCACCATCATCAGCCTCACTGCTCCCGGGAGAGGAGTGCGGTAACCTCTGGGCTCACCAGAAATGGTACCAACTAGGGGTGCAGTTTTCCATCCTGCACTGTTTCAGGAGATGTAGTGACTCTGACTCACAACTCTTTCTTTGAATGTTGTTCTTAGTGTAGCTTTAATGGACTTAGTCTGATGTGGTATTTTTGCTCAAAATGCAATTAGTTAATTTTTTAACTCCACAGAAAGATTTCTTAATTTGTCAGACCAAGCAGGGACAACAAGACTAAAAGGAGACTTGTCTCATTTCCTCTTCTAATAGTGACTAACAAACGGCGAGAAGAGGGGGATGGTAAGACAAATTACATTTTATTATCTGCGTGACCATTGCTGTTATTATGGCTTTCACTGATCAGACCCTTAAGTGTACATTCCCTCCATCACAGTAATACTTCTACACAACAGCTACCAGATATCCTGAATTCCAGTAACCCAGAAGAAATCCATGCAAAAAGACATCAATTAATTCAAAAATGCAAATAACTTTGTATTACTTATTAAATAGCTGATTCTAAAGAACAGTAAAAAATATGAAAACATGCATCATTTGGTGTTCTTAAAAAAACATTTGTCCAAAATAAAGACTGTTAGAAAAATTAAGCAAGTTTAGCCCCAGTACACCTTTTGCTCTCCATATAAAAGATGTTTGGTAGTTATAAATACTGTTCCATCTCCTTTAGCGAAGTTTAACAATGTATACATTAGTATTTCTATTACAGTTTATTTCACATTTCTTCTGTAAACATAATCAGTTTAAAAAATGCCTTGTTAGCAAGCTTAAGGAACTACTGCTTTTCTGTACAGTAAATACAAAAAGGAAGATCCTGGATTTTCCTGCCCTTCTATCAGCATTCCATTTACTGAAAACATGAAAGATTTCAATTAGTATAAAAATATAACTAGAGAATAAATGTCTGAGAAGATTCAGTATCTGAGTGACTCTTAGTTAATAGGCAAATAAAGTGATGTTGAGTTCCAGATCTGAAGATCACTCCTGTATAGCTTCTGCTCTTCTGAGAGCCAAGCACAACAGTCCTGTATACAAATGCACTGGTTATCCAGCTGAAAAAATAATTTCTTACTTACTAAAAATAATTTAACACTTAGCTGACCTAAAAAGTGGGTGCTGAGAGATGGATGCCCATGTTCCGTGGACATACAAAGGTCAAAGCTGACTAACCAGCCACACCTACGGGCACCTGCTTTTCAGGAGAAGGGACTCAGTTCTCAAAAGGTCTGTACAATTCAGCAAGAATACTATTTTACTTAGCAATAGACTGGCTTCTTGGCTGGTGGGGGAGCTCTACAAAGCAAAATCACAGACTTACTCCTTTTCCCCACAGAAATAACTGGCTTTGTCCCTGGGGAGAATTTTTAGGCAGAGCAGTAGGCTCTTTAGGAAGCCTTGTTACTAGAAATGCTTGAAATTGTTTTACTGATGAGGATTAATTTTTTCTAAAGCACTATTGCGACACATTTATCATTTTTATCTAAAATAAAAATGTCATGTTTAGTTTTCCTCTTGCACTTGTTAAAATTTTACCTCCAGTTAAGAATAAGACAAAAATGCTGCATCTAAGATGGTGGTATGCTATAATCAGATTTCTTACACAAACACTGCCTTGATGCAAATGGTATTTGGCCTGTATGTGCTATCGTCTTTGATTCATCTGTTCCAGAAATCTGTAAGTCAAAACTGTGCATCTTTTAAACTATGAACAAAATTCTCAAGGGTTTTTTTCAGCCTTCTCAAGTATGAGACAGTACAAGAACAATTTCACATGACTACTTTTTCTAAATGTTTTACAGCAGCATTTTGTACGTGCCTATTTCCAGTTCTTTTGTTTGGATTCCTTCAAAGAGAGGAAAACAGGACAGAAAATCAGATCAGCCAGCAGGGACCCGGCCATGACAGCCTACCCTCGTGAAGGAAGAATGTTTCTGAGCACTAAGCACAGAGCAACAGACGGACAGAACCACCAGGACTGATTTAAACCCCAGTCCTGGGTTTAAATTACGCTAACTAACTGAACCAATTAAACAATTGCTTCCCTTTTTGGAATGAAGGTGATGCTGCTAGACTGGTTAGATGCTGTCAGGTTGTTACAGGCTAGTATAGAAACAACTCCGTCACAAGCTACATTTAAATAAAAATCTGCAGTGGAAAAGTTTTGTATAAAAACAGAATTTCTAGAAATGAGAAAAAACAGCAAGCACTGTCAGACATGACATATGATAATGACTGAGCTCTGAGCAGACACTTCTGTGTGGTCAGCAGTGTTTCCTTTGTAGAAAGGCCCAACCTGCTGAGCAAAATAAGCTCTTTATAAGCAAGAAGCTGCTCTGTGCAAAGCAGAACGAAGGAAGGTGGGCTTCTGTTCACAAATGGTACATCAGCCTCTGTCGTTACTCAGAAGTGTTTTTTTTCCCTTTCCAGCTCTTTTGTCTTTGCTCGAGTTCAGCTGCAGTGAAGGCGGCCGGGCCCCAGTTTGTGATGAGGTGAGGGTTCTTGGAACCTGCAAGAGAGTGCGATATCTGATGCAGGCACTTCTGACCTTGCCCTGGCCAAGGAGGGAGGAAGGCCTGCGACACCCGCAGTGAAGGCTCTGTGTGAGAAGTTGTCAGCTGCTGCAATCTTTCACATCCTTATCTCCCAACTTCCCCCCTCCTCAATTAGTTGTATCTTAGTAAACTCCCCCCTCCTTCTTTCCTTTAGAGATGTCCTTCAAGGAAAGCAATCTCTTCAGCACTGCCTTATAAAGCCACTTTCCTCAGGCAGGCATGCTATTAATTAAGCTAAGAAATTAAAAACTTTTCCCCAAAATCAAATATTTTAGCTATCGTTAGTTTGTGTGTTTGGCAAGTACCCTTTATGCTAACTGCATTAAACACCCAAACCATGTAATGCTCAGGCTGATCTTTGCTTTATTTTGAATATGTAAACAAATAATAATGATTTAATTTTGTTACAGTAGGGCCAGTGGCAGTAAAGACTTGAAAGTTACGATCAGCAGTTCTCACAAATGTGGTATTTACAGGCTGCTGTGAAAGTACTAAGGTACAGAAGAGGCCAATGTCAGGAAATCACTAGGTGATCTAAGTATACGGGACAGAATGAACACACACACTGCCTAACTGTTCTGTTGTAACTTACCTGGCTCTATTAGTCGAATTAATCCCTCATGATGAGCTACTTTATCTTTCCAGCTCTTGGTGTTATTAGCTGCTGTTTCCAACTTCTTCTTAACCTCCTGGAATAAGATAACAGTCCATGTGAAAACAAGAATAACTTTACCCTGTTTATATCAAAGGAAAAAAACATCCTTTACATCTGGAGACAGAACTACAGTAATTCAACCAGCCAGCCAGCCCTCCCTGTAGCATGGACAGGAGTACTCCATTTCTAACCATACTAAGTAATTTAGTCAGTCACTAGTTGTACAAAATAAGCTGTCAAACCAGAATCCAAAAATAACCATGTTTCACAAGATTGTGTAGCTGTGTAAGTAGGGCTAGTTTTCATAAAGATCAAAAGCATAAACTGTAGTTTCAAAACAAAGAAAAAAAGTATTTTCTCTTCCAAACTAAGACCAGCTAGCTGGGTAATCTCTCACTACTGGAAATCAGAAAATATAAGCTAGGAAAAGGACCACTGCTGTTACACCCACGCACAAAAAAAGAGGTCGTTTTTCAGTCTAAACCAGTCTTTTGGTCAGCTCCAAACAGAAGGTCAGAATGTTTAATTATTTCTAAAAGAATGACTCAACTATCACAGTGACCTATTTGCTTTGTGGACTTGTTGGTTTTGTTTGCGTGTCTATTATTTTTTTGTCTGTTGTAGTCAGCAATTCCTTTGGAGTAATAAATGATGTTTTGTACACAAAAAGCCTGAGGTGTCATCTAAAAAACCAGTCACGTATTAGCCAAAAGCAATCTAATGATGGTGCGAGATGTGGTGCCAACACAGTAAGTTGTAAAGTGGCCAGAACTGCCCCAGCTGGGCCCTTGCTTGCGGTCACTGCAGCCTTTGTGCTCTGTGACAGTGCAGACAGCTCGCCGGCGTGTCCTTCACGGCACGAACCTCAACAGCACAGACAGCGTAAACACACTCCCTAGTTAAACAGAAATCCAGTCGTGTTTTGTTTCCTGACCTAAATCACACAGGATCAGCACCTCCCTAGCCCTAGATAGTATGCAGCACTTCAGGCTCTCCACTTGCTGGATTCTGGCTCATACTTCTTCCCTGAATACAGCTACTAGACTTCACCAAAAAACACTGAGCAGAGGTCAGGCCTGGCCTTTGGGATGTCAGGCACTGCTCCCCACTGAGAATCTGAGCTAACTGCTAGCTCTCCTCGACATCATTTCAGTGCTTAAACACTGTGCTTTTTGAGGAGCAAGAGCCTACAGTAGCACACTGATTTTTCATCCATAGAAGACCATATTGCCTCAGGACATCATCAAAACATTGCAAGAATAATTCAAAAGCATAACCCATTTAGTGATGGCAGCAATGGGACTGCATAAGAAGTTAAGTCTACAGTAGAAGACAAATGTACAGGGAGTGTTTCAGGCTGTGACTGAGCTGGCTTGCATGCAAATTGAGACAAAAGAACAAAGGAGGTGGTAAGTCTGAAGCATGTTCTTTTCTTCAAATACATCTACTGCTCTAGGCCAAAAAACCCCAACACCTAACTCTCCTACTTGTTCTTACAATTTTTGTGCCTTACTCCTCCTTTAAGCAGCGTGATATTGATGAACTTAAAATTCAGTTAAACTACTGAATACCTGGCTAGGTATGAGAAGGGGTCAAACTGAACAGCTCACCTCATATTGCTCAAGGGCCTCCTTCCTTTCCAATTCAAGTTGTTCCAGTTGCTGCATAGCAACTTGAAGAGCCTGTTCCTTTATCATTCTCTGGTTTTCTAGCTCTTGCTTCTCTGCTTCTGTCATCTGAATGGTCTGTTGCTGCTGCAAGTGCCATTTTTCCAGTTCAGCTCTCTTTGCTGACTCTTCTTCCAGTAATCTGCAACGGGGACTGTGATGTTAACTGCACTTTAAAGTAAAAGCAGTATCCAGTACATAGCATACATGTAGGGAAGCCAAGCTAATTCATTTATTTGTTTAAAAAAATACTTGGGAAGCAGGGAAAAAGTTACTGTTTGTTGGCTTGTCTTCAATGTAAAGCTGAAAATCATGTCAGCAGTGCAAGCAGTCTGACTGCTACAAAGGGCTATTCAGAAAATGTAGTCAATAATGCAAATACACAACACTGAAAAGCACAGAAGAAACAAGCATGCTTAAGTTATCTTAATTGTCTTAGGAGGACTGAAACAAACCATACTAAACAAAGCACATATGAGTAATAGGAGACTTAACCCTTTACCATTTAAACCTGTATTTAAATAAAATACAGCATAAAGTCTTAGGTAGAGTTGCTGCTTTATAAAATACACAACTGCCAATTCTGTGCAGAGTGATCTGTTTTTCAAGTGCTGACATGTATAACACCTGATGAAAAGTAAGTGCATCTGCTTTTCTGAAATTGGCTGAGCCCTCCCACTGCTAAGGGCTAATCAAATATATTCAGAAATCATAAATACCAGCTTTAGCCATCATAGCTTAGGGGGAAAAAAAAAAATATCTTTCCCATGTTTGAACTTCAAGCTAGGTCCCCCCTTCCAGCAGCATGTCCAAGATGCAAATGATCTGTAATACTATGGCACAGTTATTTATGATTGGGGGGGTGGAATTGAAATAAATCCCCACTAGGTCAAAGCCCTACCTGGCTTGAAGTTTCCTTACAGTCTCTTCATCTTGACGTGCCTGTTTCTCATCCTCCAAAGCTTCCTGTAGCTGCTTATACATTTCTTCCAGTTCACATACTCTCTGTAAATATTGTTCCAGTTCAGATGATTTCTGAGCAACCTGCTCTTCCATTTTTTGTCTTACCTAGCGGCATAAATTGAAGACACATGAGCTCCCATTCAGCTCAGGTTTCCCCTTAGATAAGGTTTTCAGAGACAAACGTTTCCCCGCCACCTGCAGAGCAAAACTTTTAAATAATAATAATGTACATAATAATATAGGTTAGTTGCTTACATTGCCCTACTTCACACAGCACAGGATTTTTACAGGAGTGTGAACCTAACATCAATCAGTTTGATCTTGTCACTTAGTTTACAGATACACACTAAAGTGAAGGAAGAGAAAACCTGTAGAGTGCCCAGACACAAAGGTCAGGCCGGTTTAATTACACCATTTCCACTCCTTTCCTCAGGCAACTCTTCCCTTGGCAGCAGCATATTTCACACACATCTGCATGATGGCACCGCGGCAGCATGGGATAGATACAGGGATGGGAATCTGCCGAGAAGGTTGGCTTTGCTAAGAGAAGAGCAACTATAACAAAAAAAGACCAGTAAGGGGTAGGGGGAGGTGAGGGGATGCTGCGTACCGCCTGGGCTCTGATCCTCACTGCCCCGAGCGGGAAGCCAGGGGCACTGCAGCACCGCACCGCCCCTGGCTGCGCTGGGGACAACAGCCGTCAGGCTCTGAACTGAGTCGGGATAAAGCACCAAAACCTCAGCGTTTAGCAATACAGGAGGAGAGCACGGCTCCGGAATTCAGCAAGAAAGGCTCGCTGCCAAGCGTAGGAGGGTGGCTTGTCCTGCTCCGCTGGCCTGCAGTCTGCTTTCCCTCAGCTAAATGAAACCCCGCTGACCCAGAAAGCGATCGGACTCAGGAATCCACAGTCAGCCCATAAAGCAGCACTGCATGCATTTATGTTCTGAGACATTCCATCACATCAACTTGACGATTTTTACTTCTTTCCTCCAGCTAACAGAAAAGCCAGTAGGGTCTGACAAAGCCCTTGAAGAGTGAAATAATTCTTTTGGAAATTCTCAGTGTAGATTATAGTAACAACATCGTAAAGTTACAATATTTCCTTAATTTACAGTTATACACACACAGAAACATAAAAAAAGAACACGCAGTTTTTGTTAAAAAAAAAAAATTGTTTTAGGAACATATTCTAAGTCAGAAAATTCCTAAAATGCATTTTGATTATGCATGTGTTCATTTTGCATGTTCATATAGTCTGTACCAGCCTCACATTCTTCATCTTTGAAAACTGCAAGGGTAACTTCAGCCTGCATTATCCTTCAAAAGAGGCTGATTTTTCCCAGTTTTCCAGTAATATTTAAGCTTTGAATGCTATAGAAATTGTAGGCCAGCTGTTGCAGTATTTGAATTCACTAGTGAAAATATTTTGTTCCTATGTCTCATTTATAAATGCAAAGCAGGTTGTGTTCTACCGCCTCCAACAAAACCTGTGGAATCCTTTCAGCAGCTGCCTGTGAGACAGGTCATTGCTGAATGCAGCGCTCACTATGTGTAATCAGCAAAAAAACCCACTTGCACTACTCACCATTTTTTCTCTCTCCAGCTCCAAACTGAATCGATCTTGTAATTCGACTTGAGTCTGGAGTCTTTTCTTCTCTTCCTCAGCAGCACGAGCAGCTGCTGCTTCCAGTTGCTGGAAGTAGAAGGGAGTGGGGTCGGGAGGAAGAGAAGAAGGGAAAAAAATTTGTCAAAACTAAAACATTCGGAGGAAATGTTAATTTTATTTAACAATTTTTGGTTTTAACAAAAATGGAAGAAACCTTCTAAAGCATTAAGGCACCAACTTTATTCTTTTTAAATGTCTGAGGCTAATCTCAATCTCTAAATATCATTTTTAGTCTTACTATTTGCAAGACTATTTTAAATTTACCAATGAAAAGTCAATTACAGACTTCCGACAAGTTTCCTTTGAGTCCTGCTTTTCACAACCCCTAGAAATCACTGTATTTCCTTCTCTCATGTGGGATAGAAAACTTCTGGAGAACCACATCGCAGGCAGAACTGCACGGGAGTTCCAACAGTGAAAACACTCCAGCACGCACACAGTTCATACAGAACAGAAGTGAGAAGCACCAAATTGCCATGGTAAAGCAGAAGTGCCACAAAGTTTTACTATAATAAGTGATTGTGCTATTGTGAATCACATCCCTTCAACATCCCCTGAATTGCCATGTAAGGTCAATAAAATTCTAGTCAATAATCATCACTTGAAATTAGGGGAAAAATAAGCCTCATCAGAACTAAGTCCTAGGAAACAGCTGCTGGTACCTTCATGCCTTTTGCAACTTACTTATTTAAATTGTCTTGCATCTTGTTTTCACATACACAGTCACCACAGTTTTTCCTTTCATCAGGATTTCAATAGCATGTGTTTTTAGAATGCACCGAAGGTTAGAAACAAGTACCAGCCCAAGCTTCACCAATACTGAAAACAAAATAATTCTTTCACAGAATTTTCATAAGAAACTTATCTATCTGATGCTTTAGAGGAAACAGAAAGCAAGCACCCTTCTTTTGTAACATGCTGGTCTGGATAAATTGTTTCCACAGACCTTCAGTAACAGCAGGCATTGTTACCTTTAGTATTTTTGGAAGGCACCACAGTAAACCATCTTCCCTCACACAACCTTGAACTAAAGAGATGCCCATACAATTACAACTGCCAAGCTTTCATTCCTTTAGGAGCCTGTGATATCACTCTAGTCTGAAATAGATGGGAAGAAGGGAAGGAGAAGGCTTCTAGTTTGTTTTAAACCGCAGAAGATAATACAGCTTTGCTCTCCTTTGAAAGGCTTAAATGATGCCAGTCTCTTAGAAGCAGTATTCCTCCTCTGCCAGAACATCTAAAAGCATGTAATTGTAGTCAAATCCAAGATGCCTATTTAAGTGAATTTTTCTTTTGATTTTTCTTCCCTGCTTTGAAATTAAACAAACATTGCCAATACCGAGCCAAGAGGGTGAACGTGCAGAGTCACAGGCAAGGGTGAGTGCTAGGCTTTTGCCAGAGAGCTCAACAAGACAATAAACGCACTGTTTGTCCACTCTTTATCGGCAACTTCCTGCTCAATTGTGTCAGAGGACAGCAATTCCTGGCAGGTAAGGTTACTGGCAACAACTGTGCAGTTTAGGGAAAAGTCCCAACTGTTGGGGGCAGGGAGGGAGAGGGAATGGAGAGGAACAGGCCATTCCAGCAGGGGTTGGTTAGCAGAGTCTCCAAATCCCGTGCGAGACCCCCCCAAACTGAAACACAGGGTACACAAGTACAAAGTGCATGCTTTCATGGCAAGAAAAACTTACCTTTCAGTCTGTTCAATGTATGTATCTCAAAATGCCATTAAAAATATGAAAAAAACCTATTTTAGATAAAGGCTCTTATTCTTCTGACATTTTCTACTGCAGGAGCTACCAAAACACAGACCCATCTCACAGTGCACTTTGGCAGATGCGTTGTAAGTGATGGCTCACTGCCATTAGGAGCAAATCTAACTCTGAGCTTTCCAGAAGTATTCAGTTTCCTGAACCATTTATAAAGCCTTTTTCCTTGAACATTTTTCTAGCTAATCAAACACTTTAAGTTCCTCCAGCAGAGTACCTCCCCAAGAATTCCACTTAGTCAAAGTGCAGTAGTTCTTGTGAGACACTAAACTACTCTCCCTGAGAAATCATTTTAATCCAGTCCACTTCAAAAGCTGCTGCTTGCCACAATTCTCTTTAGTTTGCCCATTGTGATTTCTACAAAACTCCCTGGAGCCTGTCAACATCCTACTGCTGCTCTGGGCTTGCTCTCATATTATTGTCCCACTAACCTTTTCCTCAACAGCATACACTCAACACTGAAATCCAGCCCTGTGATTTCCATTAACAGGTGTATTATTTATCAGTAATGTGCAGGTAACACAGGCTATCCTTCAAAGCATATTTTGCATTCTGAATGTTAAACACATGGTAGAATACAGGTGCTAAAATTAAATTTAAAAATTGTTTTCCACTGTCAGACTCCAGTTAAGGCAAACAGCAATACCCACAGCAGTACTGTCGGTGAAAGGTTATTACAAAAAGACAAATTTCTCTGCAAGTTGTGACTTAATAACAAGAAGACTTTTAAAAAGATACATTTTTGTTTGTGGGGTTTTTTTGCTTTCTAGACTTGGCACCTTTAGCGCATAGTATTTATAGCATCCCCTGGACCCACTGCTTCAAAGATCGTTCAAGTGTTTTCTAGCCGAGGGCCAAAATCAGTGTTTCTCATTTATGAAAAACTCAAGGTTAACGATGGAGACAGGAAGCATATCTGGATACTAATCAAGTCTCCGTGGAGAACTATTGTAGAGGTACCAGTTGTTCCAAAGCAGAAAGATCCATCAGCACATTCAATCTACTGTTAAGAATACGCAGCCACAGCAAAGGCACCTTGGTGTCTCCTGCCAGTCCTTAGATTTAGATTAAAAATCTTCTACATGGAACGTAATGAGGTCAGGAAGTCTTCTGCTGATACTCTGAAATTTCTAGTCCCATTCTCAGTCTTTTAGAAGTCAATCCAGCATTTAAAAGGAACATGCATTTAAACAGTTTATAAATGGTTGCTCTGCGTCTCAGCTCTGTAAATCTCCCCCAAACTAATAAAATTATGCCTATACATACTCACAGAATCACTTTGAATCTTTGGAATCTTTGTAAATTAAATTTATATCTCTAGAAACTACAATCTGGGTGAGGAGAAGAGTTCCCCCCACATACAGTTTTCCAGAGTTCTGTGAACTATGTATGAAAACCTTAATAGAAAGCCCCAAGTTTGACAGCCTCATCTGACAGAAAAGAAAAACAAATAACCCACAAATAACTGAAAATAACAGACTCTCCAGTCCCCAAACACCATCCACACAGCTGGTGTTTTCTTTTACAGGAGCTTCACAGTGCTCTCCTAAATACAGGGGCAGGGCTGGCCACGCACGCTGCCACAACCTGCTGCGGTCAGAGCTTCGGCCTCACCACAGGACAGCAGCACATCTGCTGGCTGCAGGGGCTGATGCTGATACAAGCCCACCTCCTCTGGAGGAGCTCACTCTGTGTGTCTGAACACCTGACCAGGAAAGAGATGCCGAGTTATACTTCAAGAGGCCCAGCTAAACCACAGAGGTTGACCTGAGAGCCTGGAGGTCAGCAGCTCCCACTCCCACCTTTCGCACGGTCTCCAGTTCCTTCTGCTTGTTCTCGTTAGCCGTCTGCAGTTCCTTCATCTGTCGCTCCAGTTCTTCTTGCTCAGCCAACAGCTTCTGGCGCAATTCTTTTCGTTTTTGGCGTGCTTCTTTGTGGGGTGGAGGGCTCCCCACTCTCAGCAGGTTTACAGTGGTCTGTATGGCTGGAAAGAAGTGTGCAGGACAGAGGGAGAGGAAGAGAACACCAGTGAAAGGAAATGGTAAACTTTCTGGATAGCCTGGGTGAGTTAATGAATACCTGTGGTGTGTATTGTTTGTTGTTGTTGGGTTATTTTGAAATCAGAAATAACTGTTGTTAGTTCTCCTAATTCTCACCAGGCTAACTGTCAACACAAACCAAAAGTGAAAGACACTTGGCTTTCTGTATTGGCTGTGTTCCACAAGGATATGGTCTAGCAATTCCTGTGTATTATCTCAATTCCAATATCGATTCCTAACAGGTAGTGGACATACATATCACTTGTACACCTACCTGCAAAAACCCCTAACACTTAAAAGACTTCTTACTACCTAGATTCAGTGATCCTAATCAAGCAGCAAGATGTTATCTGACATACATCAATTACTTCCCTAGAACCAACCTTAATCCCTTTATTCTTACTGATACTCCAAGGGAAAACTTCTCTCAATAATAAAGTAGCTCTCATTCACTTATATTCAGTGAGGAAGTATTCAGAGAGCAAGCCTGAGGAGTGGCAGTTGATTCTGATATTTTATTCACCTACTGTGAAAAGTATTCACCTACTGTGAAAAAAGATCTCCTTTTGGAACTAAGTAATCATTTGTCAAACTTTGTGACTTTGATGCTTTAGATAGAGGGAAGTGCAAATGAAAGCATACAGGTTCAAGTAGCTAAATGCTGTACATATCTCTGAGGCATTGTGGGTTTTTGCAAGGGCTTCTGCCTAACTCCACAAAAGATGCATGTGACTATTGCTCAGCATGTTATCTGGGAAGGTCTTGCAGAAGGAGCACCTTCACTGTGAAGAAGTGGAACAGAAAAGGAAGCTCCATTTCCCAGCCTTACCCTCAGCTCACCAAACTGTACTACCTCAAGCAAAACTGTAAAAGCAAAGCCACTATTTTACGATGCTGAAGTGAACAAGCTTTCCCTTTCTCCCCAAAAGCAACAATTTAATTCCTCTTCCCTTCCCCATACAACCATTATAGGAAAAGCAGCAACAACATCCATTTCATTCTGGTTTTGGCTGCCTGAATTGAGGCACCTAAATCACAGAAACTGATTCCCCTTACATCGATCCATAGTTCTTCCTGAGTCTCAGGCTCCTTAACGATCCCTTCCACGTGCCCAAAACAGAGACACCAAAAATCACAAGACCAAGAATTTCAAGTTTGAGTAAATCATGCTGTTCTGTTACCTTAACTTTCACAGAACAAACACTTTTGAAACCTCACCTTGAATCCACTCCTGCTTCTTCTTTTTATCAGAGGCACTGATCTCAAAGCTTTTATCAAGACATTTTATGAGAAAAAGGCATTTCTTTCCATCTTTGTCAGGCAAGGCCTAGAAATGGTAACAAAGGATTAGCCTTGCAAACACTGAAATTTAAGTTATATTGTCAAGCCCCACATATGCAGTTATCAGTTACAGAGCTACAAACACCAGCATCAAGAACCTTTATAAAAAAGTACTGGTTTTATATAAAGTAAAAAAACCCAACAAACATTAATGAAAGGAGTCCATCCTGCACACAAAGAAGGATTAATTGTTATCTTTAGAAATATTCAAAGGTTTTGGTTGGTTGGGGTTTTTTTTTACCTCTACACAACAGTTGCCATCCAGTATGATGTCTCCCTTCTTGTCCTTTAAATCTTCACTTACATAGTAGGAAATAATATTGGGTTTTAGCACAAACCATCGTTCCGTCCAATTTTTCCTTTTATGACCTTTTTTCAACATATAGCCCTGTAAAAAGCAACGGATCAGCTGAAACGCTTGGCCTCTGTTGAACTGCCTCGTCTTTTGGTTATGTGGCTTAAAGGTCCAATGGAGCACACAGAAAAGTTAGCTCAAGGCCCTAAATATTTCACCTACACGCTTCTATTCCTCATACCAGCACACTACTAATTGTTCAGCCCATGAAAAACTACTTACTGTTCTTCTGTCCAGTTTTTAGGTAACTGGGTTATCTGAAGAACTGAACAATTACTCCAATTGCTATTATTTTTATGTCATTACCAAGTAATTATGATGATTCTTCAGCCCTCTTTGATGACCTTTACTATTTAATTTTCTGGAGTCAAGCAGAGACATTTGCCATCACTAAGACTCACCTGTAATACTTTAATGACATTATACATTAAATACATTAAAGATCAGGGCGTGTGGCCACACACCCTGGTGGCAGATGCAAGCCTGCATCTCAGCACTGTAAATCCAGCCCCTTACGGGACATTCCCAGGGACAAAACAGAAGCACCTTTGTGCTGGGAGTGGCTCCAGCCTGCCAACACACTCATTTAGCTGCACCCAACTGAAAAAGCGATCCCATATAGGATACTTCAGTGAGTATGTTAACAAAACTGGTAACAGAACCATGCTCCTGGCATCTTTACTGGACTGGATATGGGAACACTGCTGAAGCCTGGATCTTCCCTTAAAGGAACAAAGTTGTATGTTGATTTAAATAGTGCCATGATTTCGCTCATTTTATTTTTCTTGAAAGATGATCTACTCAACTTTCTATATGAGAAAAACACTTGAGAGCTTTAACGAGACTATTTCAAAAGAAGGAAGAAAATCCCATACTTTGCCACTGAGCTTTATACAAGAAAAGAATAAAAATTATATTGTTATGACAATAAATAGGGCTGGTATCATGATCAAATCATTCAAGTTTGCCTCTATTGAATATTAACAGATCTAAAATATAAGTGCAATACTAAGTGCAGTTACACTACTAACCCTGTTACACATTATCGTGTGGCTACATCAATCCAAAAACCATCTCACAGAAGAGAGGGTACACAGGGAATGATATAAAAATTGCTAATTCTTTCAGGCATTTGATTTTAGTGGTCTTATCAGGGGCACTTCTGGGACCTAGTCATTTTTTTAATCTAGAGTTTCAAAGTTTGCCAGTACTTCAGCTGTAAATGACATTTAATTTCTGAAACCATATTCCCCAATTACCTATATACTTTTGTCTGATGCCTAACTTCAGAAAAAAGTCAAATCACAGATGAAACCGAAACATCTCCATCAATATAGCTATGAACAAGACACACAGAAAGCACTGTATTCAAAGTATGCCAGATTAAGAGGACTGAAAAGTTGGAAAGGAGACCAAGGAACATTTTTCTGTAATGCCTTTTGGCTACAGCAATTTTGGATACAAGCAAACAAATAAATGTGCAATGGCATGTTTATGTCAAAGGTATCTTTCTGTACAGGTTTGAGGGGAAAAAAAAAATTCATGACAGTTGGAGAGCTCTTTTGTTTATTAAAAAAACCACAAACCAAAAAAGAAACAATCCCCACACACGCACACAACTTATCTGTGCTTAGCTTTTCTAGCCAGTTAAATGCAGCCAGAACCACAGCCAGGCCTATTCCCCTGTGCTATCCCACCCCCATGCTCAAAAACAGGAATGCACAGAGAAATAGCTTTGTTTGCCGCCTCCATACTCAGGTCCGAGGTCTGGGTGGTCGCACGGGTATGTGAAGGATTCCTGCAACTTCACTCTTTTGTGCCTTGGACAGTCTAAGTCATAACCAGGTGTTTTTCCCCTTCCTGACATACTACATTTGCTTTCAAAGCCAATACTGAAACACTGATACTTCCCCCTCAAATTTCTGCCAAGCCTGTATCTATTATTTCTGTGCATCAGCTGTTTCTCATCTTCCAGGAGCCCACTGACAGCTCCTGGGGATCTTTTCAGATCAACTGACACATGAAGGACACATCTTTCAGAAAACTAAATATCACAAAATTAATCATCACCACTACCTTCTGTAAGCCTCGGAGATCCAGGAAAAGTGTACAATAAAAAGGACAGTATGAGACTTGGCTATGCTACATTATGTCATTAATAAATACCTTGAAGCAATTGTATACTGCAATAAACAGGACAATTCTGTGAATCAGCAAGGTATCATCGTACAAGCTGTGACCAAACCAGATGTCTGCAAGTCACACAAGGAACCCCATTTTCCATTAGGCCAGTGATTGCCCAGGAGCGGCTTGGCCAAATCTTGACACAAACTATTTTTAAGTGTCAAGGAACCATTCAAAGGCACTCAGACATCCTTGAGAAAAAGGCCCAGCCACCAAGAGAGGAAAGAAAGGAGACAGTAAAAAAAAAAAAAAAAAAAAAAAAAAAGACACAAAGCAGTATCAAAACTGAAAAGAAATCCAATTTCCTCACAAGTTTCAAGTGGAAGGACTGACCTGACACTGCTTATTTTATTTTCATGGTATTAAATAACAGAATTTGTGTCTCTGTGTGTGTGTGTGTGTGTGTGTGTGTGTGTGTCTCTGTGTCCGTCCAGCCCTCACCTCCAACAAGCAACCAGCAGTTAACAAAAATAGATTTTTGTATTGTTCTGTGGATATTCTGAAAGAATTTCCTGTGCCAAGACCTTCTGATGATTTCTTCATAACAGCTTAGGAAAGCCTGCCAAGAAAGCCTTTGTTTCTCACCTCAACAAGAAGCCAAGAAATCAAAGATGAAAAAATTCTGTGTCTGGTAAAAGTCATTTTTAAATAGCTCTCTAGGTAAGCTCTGCTGTGACTCCTCAGGTCCCTGTGATGTTTATACCTCCCATGAAAGAAATGCAATCTTTAAAGCCATTCCTAAACTGATAATCCAGCCACTGGAAATCTGAAGAAACTGAAGATTGACAGAAGTTTGCTAAGAATACAGAGGCCAGCATGACTTCTTGGGTTTGAGTACAGGTAAGAAAGCGCTCAGTCACAAAGCCTGCTAAGCAGAACAAGAAGGAACTCTTCTACACCTTCTTGCCCTGGTGAAGTGGGGCAACTTAGAAGCCGATCTTTCAGCTGGAGCAGACCCCCTCGTTTGAATACAGAGGTTATCATCAGCACAACTTGTATTTACTACAATGTAACTGAAACTAGAAGCAAGCATTTTCAAGGATTGAAGAGCTGCTGGCACTTTAAGAACTGACAGCACGTTGCAGCCATTCTATCAGCTAACAAGCAGTTGATGCTAGCATGAAAATGCTGTTTCATGTCAGAGCACACTTCTATAAACAAACTCTCCCATCAAGCAACTCATTCAAAATACTGTGATTACAACAATCTGGACAGCAACACAATTTCTCTTTTATAAAAATAAGCTCATATTAAACCCTTGTAAGTAATTTACCTAATTACCACCCGCCTATTATCCCTTAAGTAAAGACTTTTCAGTGCAAGTTGAACATTTTCTAATTATGCAATAAAGTGTTCTGTTTTAAAACATTCATTCTCTGTGGTTCTCACCTGTTTGAGTACATCTAAGATGAGCTCATTAAAGACTTCATTGATTGCCATGGACACCGTCTGTCGGTCCATCCCTTTACTGAACTGCCCACTTCCGATGAGATCAATCAGCTCCCATGCAGAAAGACCTTCTCGACTGGTGTTGAGAGCAATCTTATAATGGTCAAACTGCTCTTGCTGCCAGCCTGCTCCCATTGCTTCAGTGAGTTTTTTAAGCAAATATTCAATCTGTGCAGAAATACAAAGAGAAATTAATCATTTTCAGAAGACATTGAAAATCAAGTGTTTCAGAACTGTAAACTAAGCTTCTCTAGAGACTGTCATTATAGCTAGATTCCTACATTCATATGTAGGCCCCTAAACGTAGGTGGTTTAATTAACAAAGATTTTAGGCTCCTGTCTCAGTTGAACTTTTGACTGCCAAGCCCATCCCACAGCTACTCTCTTCGTAGTAAAGTAGCAAAGAATTTAACCTGACAGCCTCTTTTAATATTTCAGATTCCTACAGAACACATGGGACCTTTCTGGCAACAGCTTCCAAACTGTGATGACTGAGTGTGAGAAAGCAAGAAGTTTCAAAAATTGTTCTTGTAAGATAAAAAGCTAACAGACTAGAAAAAGTAAGAAAATATGGCATTTTGGACAAGCAGTGAAATGAAAAACTGCCAAGGTACGATCACATCTCTTAATCTACACCTGACCCCTCTTCTCCATCTCTCAAGCACTCCATCACTGGACAATCTTGGCAGATGTATCAAGAGGAGTAAAAGGACACACTTGTCACATCCGCTTTTATTGTTTCTAAAATAAACTCTCCTTTTCCTTTAATCGTTCATCATTTTGTAAGCATTACCATACACAGGGTAATAACACTAATCAAAATAAACACAAGAATGAAAGAGAGGGAAAGAAGGGTGGGTTTCTTCTTTTGTCTGTTTTTTTCTGTTGTTTTCAAACATCACTGTTCACTCTTTAAACAGCAGTATTTTAAACTAAGCCCACCTACAGCTTTGAGCACATGTAAAATGCTTTTAATGGCTCTTTAAACAAAATAATTGGCGAAAGCCTCCCTACAAAACACAGCAAAGTAAAAGCCAGGCTTCTAAGTTTCTATGACTGAAGTCAGAGGGTACCAATTACAGTGTTTAAGCCAGTTTTGAAGACAGACCAAGCCAGTGTGGCCTTCTGCTGTTTCGGGCAGTGGCTCACTGCATCCTCACTATCTCCACAGGAAACCCCACAGCCTTTGTAGAGCCGCCTGCGTCCTCCCTAAGGAGGGAGCCTGGGCAGAGGGTGCTCCTGCAGGGACAGGGCAGCACCAGCTCCCCGCAAGGCTGGCCTTTCTCTCCAGCCACCACAAGGCCAGCACAGAACCACCTGCTGGCAGGCTGGTCCACCACGCTGCAGGCCAGGGCTCCTCTTGGCTGCCCTGCTTCTCTACCAGCATGCGGGAAATGCACGTTGCCCCGTGGAGGTGGGGAGGGAAAGCACCATGATCCTTTCAGGTACTCTCTGTGCACATGGAAATAACATGGATTTCCTAAGTGATGCTTTGCTGAAGTTTAGTCAGCCAGCTCCACTTTCAGTTTAACCTATTTTAGGTATGAACACTAAGTGACTCAGGACTCTAAATTCCATTATCAAAAATGACTAAGGTGTACAGCATGAACATGACTCATTGAAACGTGGTGGAAACCAAATGCTTTCCAGGACTTCGTTTTTCTAATCACCAATGCTGGCTCACCTCCGTTCCTCAGCACTTCTTGAAAACACAATGTGATTTCTCCTACAGGTAAGAACTCCAGCTGAGAGAGCCAAGGGATGTTTCACCACAGCATAAATTAACTTTTCAGAATAGGCCTTTGAGCACCCAGCAGTCTCTACGTAAAAAAACTTGGGAGTACAAAGAAATAAAGAAGTGTTTTTTCCCCACACATTTCACCACAAGACTCCCAGGCCTCAAGGTTTTAAATGCAGCGTACATGCTAATTTTGTGGCTGCTGCTTCTCTCTCTTGCAACCCGTATAGGCAAATCCCTTTCTTTCTCTCACATCTACGATCAAGAAACACACAAGCGTGTAGCAGAGCACACTCATCTGGCGAAGCAATAAATTGCCAAATGGGTGGACTTTGCTTACTATTTCAGCTCAGTAACTGCTCTCAGTCTCACAGCCCCTACTCTAGTAGCATATGGACTAATATTAGACCAAAATGGAGGAGCTACCGAAAGCTGCTGCACTGTCTAGAAGAAAGTTCCCGCTCCCTTGAATGAGCAGGAAGCACATATCCCTCTGAAATGTGGCTGCATATCCTCCTCAAAAAAACTGTCTTAAGACAAGACAGGCTAGCCAGGCACAGAATATGCCTCCAGGTGGGTACTGAAGTTGTAGACAGCATGGATTTTCATTTCAGCTTCACCAAGTAAGGCATTTAAGTATTTTTAGCTCCTCATGCAATTCTTACTAGCAAAGATAGGATCTTAACAGAGGGCTCTGCAAAAGTGGCAAACAAATTGCATGCAGACAAGTGCAACTCACACAGGGCACAAGTGCAACTCACACAGGTTTATGGTAATCAGCAAAAGACGATTTTGGGCTCCGTGCTGTGGCCAGATCTGTGCTGTGCCCACCAGCCGTGTGAGGCAAACACCCCCCAGGCAGGCACACCTGCACCCTGGCTGCCAGCAAGTGGAGGGCAGCCCGGGCACCTGCTGCTGCTGTGCCAGGGATTGGCCCTGCCAAGTTCACCACTGCTCACCTTCATGCTCTTCTATCATAAAACTGTGCTTTGAGGTGGTGACACACACACCTCTGAATCGCTGAAGTTAATACACTCATACAATAGGAAGGAAATTTTAGCATGCCCTCCCAAGCTGCCAACATGTAACTTTTACCAGATTTCTGTAAAATTCAGTAACTAATTCCTTTAAAAATCATTAATACATGCTTTGCTGATTTTCACTCTCCAAAATCCTTAAGTTAAAAAACTAAGCCAAGGCTTCTGAGCATCAAATACCATAAATCCTCAGCATTCAGTTAAAGGCAGGAAGCAGCTTACTTCCTACTTCAGACAAGTTTTATAGAAAAAAAACCAAAACGAACAATTCAAAAAAGCCCTTCACAGCATGCAAGAACAGCAGCACTACAAACTTTGCAAAACAAACCTCCTAAATCCTGGATTTGATGAGCTGAAATAAGCTCTAGCATCAATGCAGGAGTAACCTTTCTTCCTATGTTCTAAACACATTCTGCGACACAGCTCAGTCCCTCTGAGCAGCATCAGTTCTGAACTACATAGCTGAAAGGAAAGCTATAATTACTGAGGCTTAATTAGGTAGATAATATACCTGCCAAATTGCTAGATGGTAATTAAACAACAACAAAAAAATCATTAAAACTTAATGAACTTTCATTTTAAGACATACTGTCCTCAGATTTCACAACCTATTACACTGCTTGAGGCATGCAGCTCTCAAATTCCTTTGGTTAATTATCTCAAAGTACTAGGACTCGCTTGCAGACATAGACACACACACACACAGAGACAAAATCATACCTGAATAGATTTTGTTAACATTTTTGCTCAAACCATATGAACAAAATGTGTATCAAACCAATGGTCTGGAAAAGAAGCAAAGCAAAACTCTTGGCTACTACACATTATCAGATTATGCACTAAAAATAAATCAACATATTTCCTTCATGTCCTTTGTCCCATATTTTCCCTTATTTTGATTATAGGAACAGATTTAAACATTTAAATCTGCTAAACCCCCCATCTACAAGTCACGAACATGACCACAAATATCCTATAATCCCATTAAAGTACATAAAATCTTATTATTTTAATAATAAACTCTTCTTAACTGAAAAAGGACCTGTGCATATTGTAATTTCTAAACTAAAAAAAAAATATTTAAGCTTTATCTTGCATTCAGATAAGTACCTGGCTAGCCAAAGTCCCCAGATAAAATTTATCTAATGCATCAGCTCAATAGCAACAGTGAGTGTTGTGGTGGGGTATGAATATGAAACAATACAAGGTAAATACAAAGAAATAAGTTGGATCAGTGTGGAAGCAAGTAAGAGACCATTCACTATGTGCTCAAATGAGGAACCTCTGAGAGCAAACATTTCCCCTCCTCCACAGAGAGACATGCCAACTCAGCAAATAACTGACAAATTAAGTCTACTGGTTCAAACATGACCTATTCTTGTGGTTAAAAAGTAGAGTGTCGAAAAGCAAACATGAGGCAACGTTTGCTGCTATTCTGACTGGACCTTACTTTCCATAAGGAAATGTAAAAACACAGGGGGATTGCTAATGCTATATATGCCAGTAAAGACCAACTGGCTCCACAGTATGAAAAACAGCTTCTGTCCCAAATCAACAGAAACTTTTCAGCCAGAATCTTGCCAAGAGAAAGCAAAAATAATATAAAGAACAGAGGCTCATTAACATGAGCTATGCAGCCTGTTTGGTATCTTCTTTCAGAGGGCTTTCTTTTCCCATGTTTCAATACCTATTTGTTTTTCTTTTCCAGGTATTCCTGGCACTACCCTCCATGGGGAATGAAGCATGTTTCACATATTTTTCTGATGTACAAGTGGGTCTCTTAGAGGATGAAAAATAATATCAAGGAGGCCTTCATGTCCAGCAGAACACAGCAGACATGGCTACTGTTCGTACTATTCAAATGAGATTTGTCATATTAACAGAGCAGATCTAAAAAGTCTATTCACATTATACAAAATTCTGTGGAAGCATATGGTACTGGGCAAGAGACATGAGAACCCCTTTCAAAGTCATCATCAATTTCTTTTTTTCATCCCATCGCAACATCACTTGCTTTTAAAAGTCAAATACTCGTTTCTTCTTTTCCACCAGCAAAGCTGTGCTCATTATCCAGTGTAAGCCATTATCTTATTTCTTTTTTTTTTTAATTAAATTAGCATTAAGTAGTATAATAGTGGTCAACTCAAAAAACAGTGTAACATGGAAACCCCAAGGACAGCCTGCTGCATAATCAGAAAACTGTTGGTTTTTTGTTTGGTTTTTTTTTTTACAGCAATCAGGAAAAGAATAGCAAAATGGGAAGAACTAATGCAAGTCGAAATGACTAAAAATCTTTTTAACCATCATCATCAACTTGTAGAGATCACAAATCAATCAAAACCCCACAAAGCAGCTTTCATTTTCGTATCAGTTTAGATTTTATTTCTGAATGTCCAAGGTTCAATTCCCAGTATTTCCTTCACTGTATCAGTTTCTGATACTAGAATGCAGAACAAGGAAGCAAATGTCACAGAAAAACTTTCTGCAAGAAATGCCTCCAGAAGAATCTCCACTGGACAGCTTCAGACTTTCACATCCTCAGTCTAAAAAACACCGCCTCATTTTCAAATGAACAGAAAGCCATACAAGGTCTGGACCCCAATTAGGGTTGTCCTAACTAGGGAGGATTAGAAATGCCCCATTAATACAGTTAAAAGCTAGAGGGACAAGTGAAAAATGACTGTACAAATCTCTCCTCGAGAAGTTTGGCTTTAAAAGCAAAGACAGCAAATACGTTTGGCTTATTTAAAACAAGTTATGTGAACGCTAGACTACAACAGGCAAAGACCATGCAGCTTGCAGTAATGATGGCCCTGAAACACATCTAACCACACACCACGGCTTTCAGGTGATAAAGCATTCCCAAGGCTTGCAGTCAGTGTCCAGAAATAAGAAAGGGGAACCTTTTTATGAAGTAGAAAACGTCTGGTAAAACAATACCAAGGCACACAGATGAGTCTGCAACAACTAAGAGGTAAGTTGTAAGGAAAGATCATGAGAGACCAAGAATATTTATCCTCTTAAAGCTACAGTTCTCGCCACCTTTCTTCCCTTCCTTTTATCCTTCTCATGAGAGAGGTAATGCCTGCAAGAGCTGAAGGAAACACACACTTGGATGACTGCGTCTCTGATCATCCAGTGGAAAAGATCGGCTGTGGGGAGGGGAAGGAGCTCCCACCCGGCCCCTCCCTTTCCGGGAGCACTAGCAGTATAGGTGCCCAGTAACTCTCTGCTCGCTGCACCAGAAGGCAGTTCTGTTGTTAGCTGAGAATTGTATTATTTCTGAAAGCTGTTCGCCAGGTCTAATTTTAACTAGAACACACAAAATAAAGCACTGTTTTCCTCCAGTCCATCTGTATCTCTTTGAAATACCACAATTCACGCAGTTCACAGAAATGTTTTACTTTGTGCATATTAAGGCTTCTCCCTTGAAAGGAGGGGTTTCAGATTTGATCCTTTTGCATTTCCCTGGGACATGAGCACCATTGCAAACTAGACATTCGTGGATGTCTGTTCATTTCCAAGTCTCCTAACTCCCCTCAGCTGCCCACCAGCAGCCAGCAGAAGCAACACTGGAGGCCAAGGCCATTACCAGGTGAGCCCAGTGCCCTGCATAGCCACCAGTTCTTGTCTCGCTGTGACCTGACTTCTCCCCATAACATAGAAGGATCCTCTGAAGTTTGAAGTCACATCGCAAAACTGCACACCCCAACCCAAACCCTTCCCCATGCTGGATTTTACTAACCTTACCTCTCTCAAGTACAGGGCTGCCACCTCTCCTTCCAGGGCAGGTGAGGAGCGCAGGCCAGACACTGCCTCTGGCTTTCAGCCTGGCCTCTGCTAAACAAGCAAGTTCTGGCCCTGGAGTCCTCTCCACTGCTTTCAAATTCCCTCTTTGTAACTGCTTTCCTCAATTTGATCTTTCTAAAGCTTTCCTCAGACTGTGTCTCTAAAACTTTTCCAGAGTAGCCTGTTTTCCCTTCTCTGGTTGAGCTGCAGCTGTTCCCAATTTGCTGCCCGTTCCACACCTGGGCAGGGAATCAAGACTTAACACTTTGCAGATGGGGTAGCAGCCCCACCACAATTAGTTGTCTAATATGAAAGGCCTGGCACAGCAGCACTACTGCAAGTAATACACGACATGGGCAAGAGGGAACAGCAGCCTCAATCTTTAGTCAGTGTAGTGCAAAGAAGGTGAAACTGCACCCAAGCAGGAGAGTTTTCCAGTTATGAAATTGTTCAAGTGAGTACAGAAACTAATTATCTCATTAAAAAAAAAACCCAAAACCCAACCAAAAAAAAAAACACCCCAAAAACAACAAAGAGGAAAATCTGATTCCCAAGCAAGTCTCAAAGAGCAGTTCCTCCAAGGAGGTGGAAAATAAGGCATCCTCACAGCCATATGAAGTTAATCAACACATTCACAGGAGACCTAAGAAGTTCTATTATCTTCCTATCCACAAGATGGGATGCAAAAGTCTTGCAGAAACCCCCTTCCAACCAGCAACTCTGAGGCAAGTTTCCTAGTCACTTATAAAGGGGAAACAAAATCTCTGAAGCCCAAAAGCCTAAAAGGTGGAAGGGAGGGAGGAAGGGAAACAGTTGGATCCCACACAAAGGACTCCACGCCAGAAACTGCAGTAAATTGTGTGTTGCAATATTTTCAGCCAGCAACAACAGCAACTAACAGGGAGGGAAGAAAAGCTCGCTCCCTGATTGCAAAGCTATAGTCACACATACGAGGTTGACACTGCTCTCACCAAAACATAAACATCACAGAACAGTGATGCTTCCATCACCCTCTCCTCTGTTCTTCACTTTGCAAAAATCCCCTTCCTTTAAAACACATGACATGCAAGCCATTTTGTAATTAAATGAAAGGATGCAATATAAACTGGTGAAGACTAAATACATAATCAAGCTTTATTATGAACTCAAGAGGCATAAAAAGTAAATGGAAAGAAAAATACCTTTACTAGGTACCAGTATCATTTTGAATACTATCAAAGAGAGTTATTTTCAGGTCAAAATTCTCAGCACTAAGACAAACAACCATAAAAAAAAATGCTTTGCAAATCTAGAGTTTAGATTTAACATTTAAAAAACCCAGACATAAGAACTTAAAAGGCAAATATGAAAAGTCACACAGAGAAAAAGCAAAACTGAACAAAATTGAGACTTTGCATCTTTACTTTTGGAATTTTTTGTAAAAGAGTAAATGTGGAATTTTCCAGAAGTACAGAGAACCAGAGAAGGATCAATGCAAACCAGACAGGAGTGCATTCAACAGACAGGGTTCCTCCACCAGCTGATTACACTACCTGTGTGGTCTAAGGCAAAAGGTTAGAGTGAATACAGGCATTGTATATGGTGAGAACAGAGAAGTCTTTCTTTGCCAGGCTCCATAAGCTTTCTTTAAACAGTATTGCACAATTTAAATCTCGTAATCAAGGAGATGCAGACACAGATCCACCCTAAGAAGTCAAAAAATAATCCAAGTAGGAGACCAATACAGGTTAACACCAGACATTAAGGATGGAAAGGAAAGCAAACAACACCAGTTATGAAATCTGGAAAAGCTTTTTTGGGCTTGGAAGCTGACCCTGCAGCCCATCTGCAGCAAACACACACATTACCATTACCCGGCATCAGCTGCAGAAGGCAGCAGGAATCTGGGGACTTGCTTGGCAGACGGGGGGGCAAGCGAGCAAAGGTCTGAAGCTTTAACCAGCCAACAAATAAGGAGCTGTCAAATGTTTACCCTCAGGTAAGCCAGGGTGTGCAGTGAGGAACACAGTGACAATCAAGAGACGTGGATTTAAGTCCCAGCTTTGACATTTATTAGTGACCTTCTACCAATGCCAAATCTGGCACCATTAATAAAGGAGCTGTCTTAGCTTGTATAACCATGATCCCCATCTCACAGAACTGACAGAAAAAAACGAAAAGCAAGCAAGAAGACGGTCTTATTTCTCATGGGAATACAGCATCCCAGGTAGGGCCCTGTCATCACCAGTCTGGCAAAACCAGAAACATTGTACAGAGTGAAAGTTTCCTGCTATAAAGTGAGTAATAAGGCAAAACCAATCCGTTTATTTTGACAGGGGAGTTATCTGTATTTTATGGTTTGGCACAACACTTGGAGTCCAACAGTTATGTCGTAGTGGCATGTAAATCAGACTCTTCTGATCCCTGACTGTTCAACAATTTACAAATATTTATTAATCAGTACTCCAGTGCTGAACTGCAAACCTGGGATTTCTGCATACAGTTTTGCAAGATATTATTTATGCCTGCAGTTTTGATCTTTCTGCTTCTTCCCTCGCCCCTCCCCAAGGGGAGAATAGTGGAGATACCAAAAAAATCTTGCTTCAGGGTTAAAACACCTACTTGAGCGTTGCCCATACTTGTTCATGAACTTAAAGTATAAACAGATCTTGCTGGTATTATTCCTTCAACCATTTCAAGCAAGAGTATTCAGGTAGTGTCTGCTTTTGATCAGAAACAGGTATCATCAGAAAAGTTCCTACTTCTCCTTTTCATAAGGAGGGTGACATGAGACCAAAGACTCATCTTGCAACACACAGCACAGAATGTTTTTTCAGAATCACACTGATGTAGTGTGCAAAATTTTAATCGCATAAGCAAGCATTATTAAAGCGATTAAAGATCACATAAATGCACTACTCGTGAGCAAGGCAAGAACCTCAACAGCTCCCAGTGCTGCTGCTAGAGCTAGTCTCCCCAGCCCTGCTCAGTCTCACAAAAAACAAAATAAGCTATTTACTGGGGGGCAAGCACATGTCCCATTAAGTCCAGGCTGCTTAAATGACAGGACACACATAGTCATCAACATCTAAAGTATCCTGTGGGAATCCCCACATATGTGCCCTGGAAGAGAGAGAAAAGCACCCGAGGCCTCACACAATTAAAAGAGGGGAATAGCAGTTTTATATTAAACAATTGTTTTCTCTTAAATCTCTACAGGGTAGCAAACATTAACATAGTTCAACTGGGACATTAAGCAAACTGGTGTTAAACAGCTTAAGTTCATGTTTCTTACCTCCTCAGGTACAATGATTAAAGGGTATTTGTCCTCTGATAAGAAGTTAAAAATAACCCACACTTTAAATGCATCTTCATCACTAATCAGCAAAGGACTTTTAGAGAGGTTCTTTTTAGCACAGAGAGTCCAGCACATCCTGTTGAATTCAACTTTGTCAAAGTTTCCTTGAACCTGAAATGAATAAATGGAACAACAACAAAAAAATTAATATGCACAAATGGCACAGAATAACAGACTCTAGACAAAGTTTAACAGGCTAAGTTATACAAAAAGCACCAAGAAAAACTCTAGTTTGCAAGAAATGTCAAGGCCCAAAAAAAGCACTGTAGCAGCCTAGTCTGATTTCCTGCATGGGGTCAAGTAAGGAATTTCTTCCAGCAAAATCTACATCCAACTTCCAATTCTTGGTTGAGTTAATAACACCCTGACTTCACGTGAAGGAGGCTACACTGCATTCTGCATTTCCTCTAGTACATTAGCTTTAGCTTCCAAACCATCTTTGTAACTGTCTTAGTTCCAACTGCCCTTCTATTGCACTGAGTTGCTGAGATTTTGTATAGCAAATTTGGAAACCAATATAGCCAAAACTACATGTGGATATGTTAAAAGTAATATTGGAACAATAGTTGGGAAAAACCTCTAATATGTTTCTCCATTTCATATTCACTCAAACGTAATTCTTGCGGGATATTCATAAACATGTAATTTTTTTTTTCTTGAATGCTAATCCACTTAGAACCTTTCATTTTTCTTAGACTTGCAAATCTTCACCTTACTGATAAAATTCCCCTTTTTTTGTTATCCTTTATCATACCTAGCAACTGTATCATCTGTGAATTACTTACACATGCAAAAGCTTTCATTTCCTCTGTTTTCTTTTTAAACCCTCATTTAGGTTTGAGGTTAAATCTATTTGTCTCCCTACATGTTTAGCAATATCTTTGCCAACATGCAACTGATAAAGGCACGTTACACGCTATAATGTAAATCCCTTGAGATTTTGAAAACCATGTCTAGGAAACAGGTTCTTGTGACTCTTGTGGTAATGACACCAGTAATTTCAGTGACATTTTCTTATGATAGGCCAAACCATCCATCTTAGATGGGTCAAGGACACTAGTGCAAACATAATTTTCTATCCAGTCTGGTAAGTGGTCAAATATAGTGGAGGGTGAGCCACAATGGCTAAGTCAAAGATAGACTCAGGAAGTGGATGAACTGATGTGGGTGGGAGAAAAAAAGAAAAAAAAAACCAACACAGAGGTAAACAGGAAACCAACCCTATGCCAAGAAGCACTTTACAGTAGTCAGGACTAAAAGTGAGACCATGAAAGAAAGCCATAACTTCGCATGCTTGCAGAGCAGTCCACCAATAAGTGACAACAATATTGTCACGTAAGTGACAATACAAGAGGCCAGCTACAGCCTACAGCTGTCCTTTCAAGAAGCTGGAAGCTGTAGGAGCTATAGCTGCCTGGTTGTTTAAACAAGGAACATGGGTCTTAAATGAAACACCAGCTAAGTGAAGGAACCTCAGCATCCTGGTTGTTTAAACAAGGAACATGGGTCTTAAATGAAACACCAGCTAAGTGAAGGAACATGCTTTGGAAGAAGGGCTAGAAGCCAGCTGTACTTGTCCTTCCTTCAACTTGCCAGCACCTCATCCCATGGCTACTTCTGCCTGTGCTTTTTCCTGTCTATCCTCCCCACCCTGCCGAATGAAGCTTGACTTCTTTTCTAAAACAGCTTCGCCTACCCAGATGATAAACAGTTCCACCTTGGAAATGTCCTAGTTGTTATGCTACTCCTGAGGGAGATGCCAACAGGGTGGGAAATCTCCTTTCCTACAGCCGCTGCCTGCACTATAAATAAGGTGGGTTGCTCTACCAGCAGCTCCTGTTTTAAAGCACAGCAGGGGTCAAGGACCAGACGGAGATCGGTGGAGAAAGGCACGGGCCCCAACTGGAGTAAAGGAAAGTGCGTGCCTTCTGCTCACGTAGCAAAGTCGGACCACGTGTGCCTCAGAAACTCGCATCAAAACCCAAGTCACCAGCAGCACATTACTACCACCAGGATTAGGGAGCAGCCAAGCAGGAGGTTTCAGAACCATGTTACTCCAGGGGACTAGTTAGCGCTGTGCCAGCAGTCCCACTTTAGATCTGCAAGTCCTCTTCTCAGAATCCGGACTTGATTCTGAAATGGTCTTCATGGGGCCCATGTGTCATCCAGAGCAGAGACACTGTTTAGGAATTATTCAGGAACAATAATCAGATGAGCACACAAGCCCTGGCTCTCCACAATAACTCTTGATTCACATCTGTGATTCTTTTCTAAATGATCGGGCTGGCTGTTAAATAAAGGATATAATGACAGAATTGTCTTTCTGGAAATACTGGGAGCTGGGGATGGAACTAAATAGTTCTCTTTAAAGAATAATAATTTTCCTTGGCAATTTCATGTAACGATGCCAACTATTCCTGGTACCTGTGTTCTACAAGTACATTTGCATGAGGTGGGAAGGTAAGAAAGGTGAAAATTCCACAACTAAACCCAAATTGCTTTAGAACTAACTCAATACTATGAAAGTCTTGGCTGGGCTACTTTGGCTTCCTTGACTGGCAACACTCCACTGTAGGTAGCTACGTAACAATCACTCTGAATCATCTCTCTGGTTTTATGACAGATCATTTCTAAGGATAGTTTCAAAAATTAAAAATGTCTGAACAGTTTCTAAACTGTTCAGTTCAGTACTTGAACTTCTTTGCAAAAGTACTTCTAACTTAGTTAAGAAATTGTAGAAGTAGAAACTTTTCAAACAGGATGAACTGATGGCAAAACAACCCAGTCAGAAATCCATATACACATTGCTTCTTCATGACATGAACAAAACACATATTTACAAAAACAGACTAGGTCAAAGACTATCCTGGTATTCAAACTTAAAGACAATTCCCCCAAACACCTTTAACTGTAGTGAAACTCTACTGTGAATCCTACACTGAAATCATCTTGATGTGAAACTATAAAGAAATTTAAAACACTCTACTGATAAACCAAAATTTCTTTTTTTCTTGCTAGAATACTCATTCTGCTTGCAACTTGTGTGAATATCACACAATTCCATTGCTTAATTAATAAACCAATGCTTGTACAAGATATTCTTCTTGTGCACTAGTACATGCTTTTAACTGTATTTCATAATTTGTCCAAATTATTTGAAGTTACTGTTTCACTTGGAAGCTTCTACAGTACCCCACACTATTATTAACTCTACAGCAACTACCACTTTTTCCTGTGAATCTGTCTGAATAATGAAACATGCAAACGAACCAACCCCTCCAACCTTAAAACTGCTTAAACTCAGAGATAAAAACACAATCTACAGAAGACACCTACCTCCTCTTTCTAAGAAGCTTCACAAAATAATCAAAAGAAAAACATAGCAAAACCCATACAATTTTCTAGATCTTTAATTTCTACTAATATGCAACTAAATAACTAAAACATAAGAGAATACAGACAATACTTGGCTTAAGTACCAGTGATCAGATCAGTCCCAAAAATGTAACAAGTACTGGTAGTGTAACTAGCATTCACTGAATTGTTGGGAAGATGAGATAACCACAGGTTTAGAACAAAGTTCTTCTTTGTCTCCGCCCCAATTATGACTCTTACCTGCCATAAATAAGGCATGTTGTAAAATACCACCATCATCACCATTGAAAAGGAAACATCTTCAATTGGTATTAAAAGACATACATTGTAAATAATGGCACATGCTAAAATATTGTTATAAAAGCAAGTAAAACAAATAATGAAGACAATATACTGACAAGAGACATCTCCCTCACGAAAGGGACACTTACAGAAGAACAGATTTTGTTTCAGATGCAAGAAAATCCTAGATACATCAGTCTGCAAAGTAGCACAATACAGGAAATCATCCATTAGACAATGTTATTTATTCAAACTATGTATTCCCTATTTAGAGATGCCATCAGTTTCTCTCATCGAACTACCAACTTGTGCCTTTCCTCCTTGGTTCTATATAAAAAGGCTTTATTGCAGGGTAACACTGGGTAAGTCAGCACTAAAAAATAATTAAAACTACAACTGCATTTAAGAGTACAACATAAGTTATTCCAAAAGGTTTCAAACTGCTCTCAATAAAATTGTAAGTCAGTTACATATCTGTTTTAAAATAAATCTAAGGATTAGTTCTTTAAATATTTTACTGATGTTTTAAAGCAAAATATCTTGATATTCAAAATAACTCTCTTGAGCAGCTTGCTCTTGCTCAAATCAATTAATTCACCAGAAGATGTATGACTGGCAACTGAGAGAACTTCCTCTGTATTTGGGGGTATAAAGCACCAGTCCTCCTTTAGTAGCTTTACTTACTGGCATAAATTAAATTAAGTTTGTTCTACAATCACCCCATCTAAAAGAACAGATTACGCCTTGCAAGAATGAGGGAAAAAAAAGGGTTTCTTGTTTGCTTTTTTTCCTTGTTTGTTTTAAACAAAGGAGACATGCTATGAACCAGTGACTTCATCCCACTGCACGTTGTCTTTTGGCACTGATGTGAAGTCATCTCTAAAACATGAGATGTCACAACCAAGATTTTTCCAGTCCACAAATATAGCTTTGTGTCTAAAGAATTTCACTAATTTTTAATAGTATATAACAAAACTGTTTACAAGCATTTAGTCAGGTTTAAATAATATGAAGTTACAGGTAATTTAATCCTGTTCCTTAACATTTTCATCTTTTAAGATGAACTAATGGTATGGGTGTATCAGGCAAATACTGGAAGCCAGATCAGTGTATAACACCACAAGAAACTACACGCAGTCAAGTGAATTTAATTTCATGAGAAAATCAGGTAGTTTGTCCCTTGTTTTTACCTTGGGGTAAGAAATTGCCCCAGAGTAGCTAAACACTGTAAATTCACACCAACTTGCTTATGTAGCCAGGTTTTTCATTTTCAAATTAAGGTGTTATTTAAATGCAATTGCTCCTCACATCTGTAACTATTCTTCCTGTAAACACTCTGTAACAATATAGCTTATTTATATTTGAAAAAGCCTTCCATACTTTTTTTTTTTTACTTAATGGTTTGCTGCTGCCCTACAAATAGTATTAACAAAAATCACTGTGGTTCAGACTCTACTACTGTAATCCTTCAGTCAAAATAAAGACCTTTTCTTTCTCCCCAGAATTTGTATAAAACTGCTTGGTCTCCGTTCAATCTTACAGGAGCTCATATAGCCAGCATGAAATGGAAATATCACAAACTTCTTAGGACAACGCAAGATGCTTCAGCATCAAACCACCAAGACATTAAAACAGGTACCTTTATGTGTATTAATGACCAACTCCCACACATAAAACACGACACTACTACTGGGTAGGAGAGAAACACAGAGAGGCAGAGGAGCTGGTAAATCTTAGCTAGGCGTAAGAAGGTTCTGCTGCTTCCAAGCTGTCAGACTGCATTATATGTATCACGTTTTCCATCAGTATTAAATATAGATTAAAGCAGCAGCAAAAAGCAGTAAATCCATCTAAGGAGTTTGCATAATCTGCAATTGCTGCATTGGACTTTTTAGCAGCATGTCAGTTCAGGACTTCTTAACATTATAAAAGAAAGCAAGAATCTATGCATCTCTGCAGCCACGACATCAAAGTTTCTGGGGTCAGTCCCCAAGCGTACTGGAAATCAGAGGTACTGCAGCCAGTACATTTGCATTATCCCATGGGGTGTTTTTTACTGTCTGGACCACTAACTCAACAGAAGTCGTCAAAAAAAAAAAAAAAGAAAAAAAAGAGGGAAGACAGTTTGCTGCTTTATTTACTTTTTTTTTTTTTTTTACACTTTCAAACCCAGTGACTACCTATCTTAGAACAAGATGGAGAGTAAGGGGAAACCCTGCTGGTTTTCCAGAGCTTCCCCAAAACCAAGGCACAGCAGAAGGCTAAAGAGTGCTTAGAAATGAAAGAACTTGCAAGACAAAACTTAACAACACTCCCTAATGTCACCCACTGTAACTTCTTGAAGGGATCTATTTATTAAAATACCTTGTGAATACACATAAAAGACATTTTTGCCCATCCTGTTTACAAAGGAGTCTATGACAATATTCTGTTATAATGCAGGATAAAGCAGGCCAGTCTACACCTCCAAGACACTTTCAAATAAATTCAGCTGAGGTGTTTTATTAACATGGTTCTGCATTAACACAGCTTAGACAATGACCAGATGCATCAGGAAATAGAAACCAAGGAGACAAAAAAGAAGCAGAGAACAGTGCACCCTTCCATTTTAAGGCACAGGTGCTCCAAAGTACCCTCCCCATCACAACCCCACAAAAGGCACACACACAACCAGAGTCTCTTTGCACCAGCATGATTCCTTCTGCAAGGAAGTACAGCAAGTGAAGACAATAATACAAAACCTGGTAAAGGGAAAAACAGAACACAAGAACACAAAACTTACCTTTTCCAAGATGAATTTGTTTAGATAAGGCATGTAACCCTGATTGGAAACTGGTCCTTCATCATCGTCCCTAAAGTGCTCTTCCAAGGCCACTGGATCGTGGGGAACATTTAACACTGTACACAAGTTGTGAGAAAGGACCTAAGGATAGAAGAGAAACCAGTGACCTTGTTGTCGGCCTTAACCATGCTGCATTCCCTCCAGAGCAGACCTGTGATTCACAAAACCACCAGCAAAGTGACACTTCCACATCAGCACAAGTCTTGCACTGTGGGTTTGGTTTGTTTTTTTTTTTTTAAAAAAAAAAAAACCAAATGTAACTGAAAAAGTTGACTCCAAGGATTCAACAGCTTCAGACTGTTTCACATTTACAGAAACAATGCAATCACAGATAGGTCCATTCCTACAAAAGTACAAGCACAGATAGGGAAGCTGCCCTTTGTACACAAACACTTATGCATTTGAAAGCCAGGAGAGGCATACAGAAACACCAAAGTAGTATTTACAGAGAGAAATTAGACAGCTAAGGAAAACAACCACAAGCACCTAGCCTTTGAAATGATAAATACTTACTATCTAATGAAAACAAGTAACAAAGCAAACAACTCAACAGGTACCTTTAGCTTACAAAGAAATGACCACTCAAATTAAAGCATTAACTACAGATTTCTCTCATTTGCTTGCTTTGGGTTGCTTCTCAGCATTCACCCCATGTTTCAGTTGGCAAAGGAAAAGTAATGTTACAAAAAGGGGAAGGGTTTAGGTGTGCTTCTCAAATTTTTATTTTAAAAATGTATTTGCATGAATTATATCAAGAGCTTAACACCCACCAGCACTCATGTCTGTTCTTGAGAAATGACCTTCAAGAAGAGGTTACACACTTGATTAACTTTAAGGAAGTACCGAATTATTGAAAACTGGTAGCCAACGCATCTCAAGTTCTTCAATTTAGGTGGAGTTTTGCATGCACAAACGAACGCCTCAGTACCAACAACAGGAAGGCAGACCCTGGGTAGCAATAACTCCTGTGCCACCAGCACTTTCCTAAGAAAGACCAAAGCATCATCCCTTTCATTGTTCACACTGTCTCAAGCCAGGTCACTCAAGCAACACGCTGCCCACTGGGTCTTAAACAGACTCAGGAGTGCTCTCCCTTTGGCATGATGCAGAGGTTACACCCCTGAAGATCATATACTGGCTACAGAAACTGGGTTAAGGATTTAACTTCACATGCCCAGGAATGGTCTGCATTGAAAAGGTACAACTAAAAACCAAAGCCAAAAAATACAGGTAAAACAAAATTAGGCAGAAGTAAAACACACTGCATCCTGAGAAAAGGCATGCTGCTAGAGGTTTGGGGGTTTTTTTAATATCAAAAACTAGATAGCACAGACTACATCTGAATTTTGGCAAGTGTTTTACTTTTTTACTGTGGAGCATAAAATTAAACAAAATTGAGACAAATGATGCAAAAAGAAAGCAGTAAAAAGATATGCAGAAAATTTATAAGCAGAAAATTTATATTTAGGTGAGTAGACATAAAGCAGTAGAGATGGGGTGGCTGCCAAACAAGAAACATTAAGCCACTGGAACTAACCAAGTGCAAAAGCTTAAAACCAGAAAAACAGCAGCATCAGCCATCTTACAACAAAAGCTGTATTTCCCAAAGAGGCAAAATAGTATTTAGAAGTTACCACATTTCACAGTACCTTCCATTGACAGTGTATTTCCCTTAAACCCATCCTTATTTTTAACAACCACATCAAATCAAGTATTTGAGTCCATGTGATTTACGTACAGGGGGGAAAAAAAATGTACTATCATGCGTGTTTCCCCTTCTATTTAAGGCTTCTGCTGTTATTTATAGGAGACTGAGGGATTCTTGAATTTCTGAGAGATAAAGATGATCTCAGTTTTCCAACTAGACTGTGTTGCTAATACCATAACTAAAAAAATACTCAGCTAATAAAAATATTCTAAAAGCATAATTGATTTCAGCTTATTGCCAAAATAACTTAAAACTCGCAATAAAACACTTCTCATCATGTCTCTTGTACATGTTCTCTCTTCCCTTTTTTGGCCACCTTACTGTGCTTTGGTTGTCAGAAACCTAGATGGTTTTCCTCATCAAGCAACCAATTTACCAGGAAAGAATTCCACTTTCAATCATTTCCTAAGATCTGCCTTATCTGCGATCTCTCCTGTGCCCAGTGCTCTCTTTTCATAACTCAGGAAATTCCTCGGCGCCTGCCAAAGCCTGCCATTCACCAACACGGCCAAGCGCCAGCTGAATTCTTCAGTTGCAGGGTAAGCCTGAAAAATTCTGCACCAAGGTCTCATTTTGTTGTGTTTTCTCAAATCATGTTATCTGAACCATGATATACACTGTTTTAATGATCATTTTTAAAGTTGTTTCTTTTTTTTTTTTAAAAAAAGAGTTAATTGGAGTATGAAAAATCGCCTTGCCTCACAGAAGCTCCTGTCAACCATGAGGAAGTTTTGCACCAGTAAGGATTATTCCCCCCATGCCCACAGGGTTGCTAGGCAGCTTTTCCTTTCAGCACTTACTATGCTCTGGATGCCACATTTAACAATCCACCCTCATGTCAGAGCCAACTCCTTACCCCAACCTGAAGACTCATCTCTGTGCTGCAGCAAATGGGTACAGCAGTGGTCCCCAAACTGTAGTCCATGATATGGTGCAATCAGTCTGCAAAGGGTCCACAAACCCAGTGTACTCTTGGCACAATTTTTCCATTTTCAACAAAACGTTTCATGAGAAGGATGCCTAGTGGTGCCCAGGGAATACTGAAGGTGTTCTGCTCTAAATACAAATAACTGAATGAAACAAGCAAGCTGAACACCAAAGGTTGTTACAGACTTTAGATTTACTTTATTTATGGCCAGTCTCATGCTGAGTGAACTGGAGTGCAGATCTCCAGCTCAGCTCTACCCTGTCACAGCTGCTCCTCTCTGAGCTCCCATTTTCCAAAAGACTGATGATCTTCCAAAACTTTAAACACGTGTTGAATTGTTACCATCCGAGTAGTTCCATTTAATCTTGACCACAGGGGAAAGGAAGACCTGCTAGACTACTTACTGCTCAGCAACAAAAATTTGGCCCAGATCATAGTAGGAGCATTAACAGGGCAGACTAATCCTACAGCAGCTATTGTCAGGTTCTTCAGTACTTTTTTCTTCTTCTTTTCCATTTTTCAGGGGGGTCTTCTCCTTCCCCCATCTCTTTTTAAGACTTTAAAATGTTGGCATCACAGATCTCGACAGCCCCATTCAGTGCCTTCATGTGAATTCACTCCAAGACATTCTTGGCTCATCTCTCCCTGACATCCATGTCAGCAGCTAGCCAGCCAAAATAAGGCTACTCACAAGTATGTTCCCTTTTCCTTTTTTGACCAGTGTGGAAACCAGCATCGTATATGCCACTTGTCACAGGCACAAGGTCTTTTCAACCAGGGTAGGTCTAAGCATACAGCTTCCTGCATCACAGCATCTTCAAGGTACAGCTTCCTTATCCACTCAGGTACCAAATGCTCTGTTCAGAGTCCTATTACTTAACACTGGGGTTCGTGCAGCAACCTCTTTCCCAGACAAACGAGTGTATTCAAGCCTGGCCTCCACCAGCTCAGGTTCCTGACACTATCGCCCTTCACCCACACCACCTCTCCGTTCCTCCATTTTCTCCCTTCTCCCTTGGGCACTCACAGGCCCCTTGTCTCACTTGGGCACTCCCTTGGGCACTCACAGGCCATTTTCGACCACCTCACCCTTCCTCTTGCTTTCATTATCATCACATCCCTTTTGGCCCCCAATCACATACTGGTGCCAGCCTGCATCTGTCCAGTTGCCAAGGGAACTGCCTTTCTGCCCTGTGGCTCTTGGCCCTTAGGAAGAGCTCCCACTAATCATCCTTCATCTACTGTGCCTTTCTTCTAAATCTTCCTTGAAACCAGTTGACAAAACCTCAAGGACAAAGGTTAAGCAGTCTGCTGATCTACCGGCAGCTGCTCCTCTCAAGCACAGTATCAAGGCCTCGTGGTTTCCTAATGCCTTCCCTTTCACTCTACAAGCTGCCCTGCTCTGCTAGCTCTTCTGGAAGAGGGGCATCCCTCCCCTCACACCTTGCAGACACAATTCCTCATGGCTACCCTGATAAAAATGCTTCTGAGCCCCATTAATAACGTCAGACTACAAGTCTCTCATAGTGAGTCATAATGACTAATTTCCTACCACCCTTCAATGTTGTACAAAGTCAATTGTCCAGCTGTGGTCCTGCCCACTCGTCACAGGCTCTCAACCCTTCCAGTGCCTTGCTACATTGTTTGAGGTCTTCCTCTCCATTTGGACCTTCCCTCTTGCCCCTAATTACACCATTTTTCCTCTTCCCAATGGCCACTGACTTCCCATTTAGTAAAAAGGCAAAACAAAGATAAGAGGTATAATACTCCTATAGCATCCTAGATACAGTTAAAGTACAAGTTTAAATTTTCTAAGCCTGTCTAGCAACTTTGGTCAGGCACATATTATGGGCCTGCATAAGACTGTATTTTCACGAGGTGTTCACCATTCATGTCCTGCAGATATCACACCAGGAACAAAAGACTTTGAAAATCCACCCCAGCAACAGCACACAGAACAAAACAAAGAAAGCCAAATAACCCCACTGCCTAAGCAGATACAAGTCACAACGCAATGGGAGGAAGAGCTTCCAGAGAGAGTGTGAAAACTAGTTGGTATTCATTCCTTCCAAGATTCAATCGTACACACATACTACAAGGAGTATTGCTGACTGCTAAGTGTAACTACATTTAAAACCATAGTGTTTCAACATCTGGATGAAAAGCAGGTTGAATGTTGGTGCATTACAGAAACTTTTAAAGTCAGTCAATTTTAAAATTGCAGATAACAAGACAAATGAAACTGGATTTAAATATAGGAAGACAAATATTTGCATGTAGCTTGAACTACAACAGCAACTATAACCGCATACACAAAACATTTAGCTTTGCTATATGAGTGTTTTCAAGTGCTGAAACACACTGACAAAATAATGGTTGTGTCCATATTTAAAGGAGTAATTTAAGAACAGAATACACAAATATTTCTGCTTATGTAGAAAAAAGGGTAAGATCTGCAGCCAACATAGCAGTAGAACTTCTGAAGATTACTGATTAGACAAAAAAAAAACCATAAATAAATCAGTGCATGCTGGAAGAAGGTAATACTCAAAATTACACAGAGGACTGACTTGACTGTCTCTTCTCCCAGCAGCTCAGACCATATACCAAAGACACAAATGGATAAAAGACATGTCATGAAATCCTTAACATTCCAGGCAAGTTCGTCTACTTCTTCCTCCAAGCACTGTTGTTTCTCTAGACTATCAAACAGACCCGATTCACTCACATCCATCCCTTTGCTCTAGACAAATTAAAAACAATGTATGATCCAAACCCTTCACACTAGGGCCTTAGCTACATAACACACATTAGTATTTCTCATAGTATTTAATTTGTGTAGTTTTATTTGTGTAGTTGAGAACAGTCAGTGTTAGGTTAATGGTTGGACTAGATGATCTTCAAGGTCTTTTCCACCCTAGATGATTCTGTAATTCTGTAATTAAAATTATTTATTTTTATGGAATGCTCAAAGTATGGAAGGCTCAAAGATGACTTCTCGGTAGAGAAACTAGAAATCGCTCCCCAGTGACCAACATGTTATACTTAAGACATGACAGCCATACCTCATACAAGATATGATTATACAACTCAAAGATCCATTGTCAGTAGATACTGAGGAGGGAAGAGTTCAGCAAGTTACAACATGGCATGCTGTTCTCAGAAAGCAAATAGATTTTTACCAATTTTTTTTATAATAGGAGTTTGACTAAATTATTAAACATATTCTAATGCCACAGATGTCTAATAATATGTTTATCTCCAAGCCTTGTCTCTCCATTTTATAGGGGTGCTATATCTTCCTCATGGTAATGCGGATGAGAAGTACTTCATTGTGAAATACTTTCTTAGTGCAACGTAGCCCTAAATCAATCAGACAGGAACTTCTGGTTTGCTGTCCTGCCAACCCCTTCCACTGCATCGATGTGGGGCTGATGCCATAACATACACCTTTCCTCCCTAGTAGGACTATCAGTTTGACACTACAAAGGCCTATGGAAGAACAGTCTCTACCCTTTCTCAGGTTTACTGAAAACTAATTCTTGGTAGCCACAGTAGAAGGCAGGAACTTTCACTTCAGACTTGTCTCTGCATTCCCAAGTCCCACAGTTGACACTTCCCTCAGGAGTCTTTGTATCACAGACAGAACTGCAGACACCCACAAAGTCCCACTTTATTTTTAACCCTTCTCTGTCACAGATAAACAGCATGAAACATCAAAGCTGTTTAGGAAGATGTTTGATAGGTAATGAGGAGACAAGTTTAACTTCCCTTCTCCTTTTTATTCTTTTACCCTCCTCCATCAGAGCAAGTCGTACACAGCCACCAGCATCCTGGCTGCTTCTTTAGCCATTTAATGGACCCCAGCACCTGTGTGGCTATGACAGCTTCTTTACTGACCGGCCTGCCGACCCGTGCTGCAGACACACCTCCCGGGCAACTGCCCTGAGCACAGAAATCAGGGCAGCGCACACAAGGTGTGGTGGCACGACAGGAAAACAAGATTCCTTTAAAAAGCTGGACAATTAAAAAACACCTCTCTGCAACCTACTGCAGTTAGTCCTGCAGCACTGCAACACAAATACTCACTTTCACGCCACCACCTGTAAAAGACCCGGGACATGCACATGTTTTCAGCTTGAGTTTGCAGTCAGGTCTAGCCTCTTGCCTGACTCCTGCCCCCCAGTCACCTCTGGCAGAATTAGGCTCTATCTCACAGCCTGATCGCCCCGAGCAAAGAAAAGGAGAAGAGGAATGGGTGCCTTGTGGACGTTTATTACATAATGCTGACAACAAAGTTCATTAGCTACTGACCATACTTGAAAATACCACCCACAGCAAGGCCACTCTCAGTTGGGAGTTAATCCCACAAAGGACGCAACCTTCGTTTGATTGTTGCAGCCGACACAGCTCCAGCACTCAGTACAAGGACCTACAGTCTCAAATGTCAACAGGTGTTGCGTTGTTATTCAAAATATTTATTTAGCCAGATTCCTGCTATTATTCCCAGGCCAAGACAGCCTCATAAAGCAGGGCCAAGACGGGATCAGATTCGGCAAGCTGCCTGAGAGCTCTTTTAAGAGCACAAACATTACTTGAGCATATAAGCTAAGGAAAGAATGGCACAGTTGGAGCCTCTTGACTAATTCTCCTGTTTATACCCAAATAAGAGAGCACTGTGGAACCTCGCTCTCCCCTTGGCAAGCTATGAATTTCACTTGGATACAGCCAACCCCTATAGATGGGACCTTGTGGCTATCCCACAAAAGATTTTGGCCAGAAAGGGTACCAAGGACATGCAGTTGAAAGCAGACCAGAAGCACAAGGATTTGTGCATTGGCATCTTAGGGAGGACAAAGCGCTTGCCTGGGCAGAATAAAAAGAATCCTCCTTGAGCGTGAGGAAGGGCCGGCACAAGCCTCTCGTGATACGGAGCATCACGGAGCCACAGCGACAGGCGGTGCCGCGTGACGAACGACAGCCTTAAGGAAGAAGATGCAATTCACAGCCCCCAGGCAAGCTTCAAAAACGGGCGGCCGTGTCCCCTCACGCAGCCCCGCGTGTCACCACCTCAGACGGGCCACAGACCCAGCACCACCACGTCCGCTGTGGAGGCGGCCGGCGGGGACAGCCCATGCCCGCGACACGCCCTCTCACCCCCATGGCGGCGGCCACTCACGCCGCCGTCCCCTCACGCCTCCACCGGGCCC
>NW_020799103.1:95305-115408 GCF_003259725.1 Athene cunicularia | reverse complement strand
GGGCCCGGTGGAGGCGTGAGGGGACGGCGGCGTGAGTGGCCGCCGCCATGGGGGTGAGAGGGCGTGTCGCGGGCATGGGCTGTCCCCGCCGGCCGCCTCCACAGCGGACGTGGCGGTGCTGGGTCTGTGGCCCGTCTGAGGTGGTGACACGCGGGGCTGCGTGAGGGGACACGGCCGCCCGTTTTTGAAGCTTGCCTGGGGGCTGTGAATTGCATCTTCTTCCTTAAGGCTGTCGTTCGTCACGCGGCACCGCCTGTCGCTGTGGCTCCGTGATGCTCCGTATCACGAGAGGCTTGTGCCGGCCCTTCGCTCGCACAGAGAGAAGTCACTCTCCTCGTGGACCGTTTCAGCCCCCAAAATTTCAAAAAGCAGCTATTAACGAAGGCTGCATACAGCTGGAGTGGATGAAGGCCCATCAAAAATAGCGGGGGGAGGGGCTAAAAACATACTTCATCACTACTGCCAGAGCAGGAGGGGTAGAAAATACCATCACAGGGACACAGGTGTATGTTGTTAAAGGGGTTTGGGGTGTTTGGTTTTTTGGGTTTTTTTGTCTTAAATGGCAAATGTGAGAGCAGCTACCGTGCAAGGCCTTGGGACATCTTCACACTCCTTGTGATTCCTGGCAGATCCTTCAGGGGTGTTTAGTTGCCTCTAGGCTAGTAGTGACCAGAAGGTAACATGGCCACAACATATAGGCAGCTTTAAATGCTGCATCTGAGATAATTCACAGTACGAAGCACTTGGTCAGTTAAGGTTTCATTTTCATGGATTTAAAGCAGAATCGTTAAGATGCCAAATTCAAGACATCTAGCAAACAAGGAAGAAAAATTATTTAACTTCTCTCCAATGTTAGTCTTCACTCTGCTGCATCATCAGAACAAAAATAGCATTCTGCAAGTGCAAGAGTTCTGGCAAGTACAGCAAGATGACTTTTGCACCGGGTGGTACCAATTCATTAGACTCAGGCTCTAAAGTACCACTTAAATGCCACATATTGGAGCTAACACTGTAACAGAGAGGACAGTATAGATAATCTTTCATTCCTTCAGGTGCTGGGAACCCTGGGCTGTGCAGCATCAGCCAGGTCTCTGATCAAGGTGCAGCATGTCACACAGATCCTACCCATGGAAAAGTTACACCATTTTGGTCATTCAAGCTATCACAGGATTTTGTTACAAGGTGTTGTGCTTTAACCCCAGCTGGCAGCTAGGCACCACACAGCTGCTCACTCCCTCCTCCCCCCACCAGAGGCATGGGGAGGAGAATTGGGAGGGTAAGAGCAAGAAGACTCATGGGCTGAGATGACAGTTCAATCACTTGGTGAAGCAAAATCCGTGTGCACAAGCAAACCAAGGGGATCATTTTCCCTGTCCCCGTGGGCAGGCAGGTGCTCAGCCACCTCCAGGACAGCCAGGCTGCATCACCCCCAGCCTTCCCCCCAGCTGTATGTGCTGAGCACGAGGCCACTGGGGTACCCCTGGGCTCAGCTGGGTCCCCTCCCAACTCCTCACTGGTGGGGTGGGCTGAGAGGCAGGAGAGGCCTTGGCTCTGTGTAAGTGCTGCTTAGCTTTAACTAAAACATCCCTGCGTTACCAACTCTGTTTTCAGCACAAATCCAAACCACTGTACTGGCTACTGTGGAGAAAATTAACTCTATCCCAGCCAAAACCAGCACACAAGAAAACAACTCTATACATTACTTCTACTGCCAAACAGAACAGGTGTTAACACAAGAACCTCTTGCTGCATTTTCAGACAAAGGGCAGGTCACACGGGGTGTAACTGCAGATACCAATCAGGAGCTGCCCACAGGCTCCTCTGGTACCACCAACTGGGTAAACTTGTCCCCAGCCACCAGACACACACAGACCCACACGGCCTGGAGGCCAGGCTGGATGGGCAGCACAGGCCTGACTGATTAGTGTATCACTAATCCTCAATGTACAGGGGTCTTCTGGTCAGAATCACTACAGATGAGCAAAGTCCACTGTAGGAAGTACTTTTAATGTGTTAATTCATAAAATGAGCTTTCTATATGTGGGAAATGGGAAACTAGAATCATACAGAGATTTCTGATAATTTTTATCCTTTAGTGTCTTCTCTAAAATTATACAGCAAGCAACAAAAATACTCTAGCAATGCAGAGATAGTCTCTCAGCAGCACAGTGAATAGGCAAACACAACCTACCTTATTCACTGGGTGTATCCTAACAGCCTTTTCCCCCTCATTTTTCTTAACCTTTTTCTCTATACAAAATTATTTATCTATCCACAAAATTATTTATTCTCTTTCCTCAAAATTGATGGTGTGAACTATACATTAACATCAAAGATTAACTGAATGAAATTTCCTAATGAACCTGATTTGCTAACATTATAGATGTTAATATTACCAGAAACATCTATCACCTTAAAATGCATTAGCATTTCTCCAGTTTGACCACAGCTATTCCACTTAAGGAGGAAGGAGACAACTTTTGTATATGCATATAACCTAACAAAGTATTTCATTGCATTTGGTAGCTAAGCAACCACAAGGACACCAGTAAGTACAGAACATACCTATTAAAGTGTATTAACACAGTTAGGTTCTGTTAAGTGTCACTGAGGAAGAACAATTAATCTAGTTCACACATGAATCTCCTCATGGCAGGGACTTAATTTCTGTTTTGAACAGAGTTCAGTGATTTTTGGCAGCTCACTTTTATAAAAACAATAGAGTGAAAAAAATGAAATTAAAATAATTGTAAAAAACAATCCCGTGGACTTCTCTTCATTCTTTTTGCTAGCTTCTGTTATTCCTGATTTAAACAACATGCTAAAATCCTTTGCCAGAACAGGACTTGTTTTCCACTAAGAATATAAATAGTTTCATTCAGGTCAATAGGTTAACAGTTCATGCTTAAATGTTTCATTAAAATTAGTAGTTTTCCTAAGTCTCCACTGCTCCAGCTTTTCTTAGGTTAATCAAAAGGATACCTACAAGTTATCCATAAAAGTAGTACATGATTTTATATAAAAATATTTTAAATAGTTTTATTAGGATTTAACTAATTGAGCAAAACCAGCTAAACTGAAGTTCATATGCAGAGATAAATTTGCTGTTGAACAAAAACCTTTGGTTTTTTATAGTCACCCAAAATAGCTTTAACAAAGTTGCAGGACTAACTGAACCCACACCCAAAGCATGAGTTATTTTAAGCAACTCTTCTGTTTTAATGTGCTAGTCTTACCAAAACTTTACATTCTAAACCTTTGAACATGATTGACATGTAAGCCACAGAATATTAATTATCAGTAATTACACTTAACCATAAAGTCCTTGATAGCATTACATAAACTCTAAATTGCTTGCATGGTACAAAAGTAAGTTCTGATGCAACTTAACATACTTCTGCTTTTCTTTAAAGCTGTCTAAGTTCTCAGCAACTTTAAGTCTGTGCTTATTCTAGTGTTGTTTGCTCACCACAGTTAAAAACATGACTGAAGGGTGGTGAGGAGATCAGGGAGGGAAAACTGGCTCACAGTCTTAGAGAGTGACTCACACTTTCAGTCAGAAGCTTTAGTTAGACCCTGCTGAGGCTCAGCCTTAAGAGGTCAATCACTTTTCTCTTCCTCCTCCCTGCAGAAGCTTAATTACTCCTTATTAGCCAAATAATAAGTATTTGTCAGGGAGGTTGGAACCAGAGGAAAGATTACATATTTGAACTGTTACTAATTTTGTTTTATGCCACTAAATCAGTTAAAATGCCATCAAGCAAATAATTCCAACATGTGAGCAACTCAGTTTTCTGCTCATTGTTAGCCTGAAGAAAATCGTCCCGACCTGTGTTTAGACCAGTCATTTTCATTCTCCACAGGAAAACTGAATTGAAGCAAACAGAAACTGAAAACCATTAAGCCAACTTTGTAGCAAACTGTGTTTCCAGTATCTGCCATTTCACAGTGATGTTTCAGTAGAAAATAAAACTAAAGCAAATGCCAGTGTTCCTGACCAATGTGTTAAGAGTTTCTGAAGACTAGTCCCACCACAAAACACCTCGAGGAAGCATTAGAGGACAGCATAAAAACAAGTGAGTATATTTGACATTAGACCATAACTCAGTACTCAAGCCATTTGAGGAATATGGTTTTTCTGTTATTTAAAATACTTTAAAAAGTTTTATCTCTGGCTTTATACACATGCCTCAATCTCACTGAAACTGTGTAGAAATTAAGCATGAAAATTACTTTATGTGAAATGGGAAAAAGAAGCATTAGATGCTGAATCAGAATGGCATCACAGTCTTCCCTACAAAAGTTAGTTTTCCATTCATTTCTAAGACTTGTAGAGCAATCTTTGAAGTGATTCCAGCAAAGCACACCTACTTTCTTATAGTTTTCTGCTATTTATACACATATGCACAACACATGCATTTCTATACAAACTTGACGAATGAAACACAATGAAGAAGTACCACACAAAGCATTAAGTTACCTTTCAGTTCCCTCCCTGGTAACACACATCTTACTCTACACTTGCAGCTGATAAGGGATTTCTCACCAAGTTACAGAACTCACTGTAGAACAGAACACCACAGATACCTCACTTGCAGAAAGCAAGAGGAAATTAAATCCCAGGTGTGTACTGCAGTAACCATCTGATAACAGTGTTTTGGGATGGAAACCGGAGAGAGAAATGGTTAATGGCAAAAGCAATATAAGCAGGGTTGGTGTAGAAGACTGACAATCAATATTGACTCAATGTCTACAAGACCAAAATATTAAAATCCTATTTGCTAAGGCATGGAACAAATGTATGGGGAGATATGCTAAACATCTTAACTCCTAAGTAGATGAGAGTGAAAAGAGGCAAGAGGAATCAGCTGCAGAAGTAGGAAGATCACCCGAGAGCAGTGGCTGGTGAGACTACTGAAGGTTGGGAACAGGAGGTATTTCTCCTGCCCCCCATCCTGCAGAACACCTTGCCTAAAATACTTGCATTAGTGGTACCTTCTGTTGTCTGTAAATAAATAAAGGAACAAGATCTTGTCCATCAGGATGCAGGCTGAACATGTGGAATGCTTTACTGTGCAAAAATGGTAGTTCACTAACAGCAGCAGCTTTTATGCCCATTAGACCACCTATCTGGCTGTAAACCTAGGGATACATACAAGATCATTAATTAGAATTAGGCCAGCTATTCTGTTTTCATCTTGAGTCAAACAGAGAACTCAGTTTAGACCAGCATCATTATTCAGATGTCACGCTAAATATTGATGCTGCATATTAGAAGGGAGTCAAATGATTGGCAAAAGAAAGATCTTTGAAACCAAACCTTCAGATTTTTTTCAAGACCGTCCACAATCTCAGATTATTTTAAAGCATTTACAACCTCAGATCTCTGAGCAATTTGTTAAACAGTAATAAATTGCTTCCTGTTTAATTAGGCAGAGCAATATTCTCTCCTCGGGGTACCTTCCCTTCCCCAATCCCTTTATACTCTGTGAAGATAGCATCTTCATCCAGTTCTAACTGTTTAAACACTTGATTTCCTGTATGCTGTCCTGCCCAGTTGCTGCTTCTTCCTGCTTTCTCTGTGCAGTGTTTATTGAGAGGACAACTTACAGGTCAGCTCTGCAGTCTCCAACTGGGGGACCTCACAGCTCTCCCTGATGGTTTCCACAGTTCACTGAAAGAAGTTGAGGTTCATGCAGGGAACAGCCCTGCTTTTGGCTCTTGCTGGCCACTGCTTTAGACCCAAATCCTCAAGCAGAGCTACAAGCAGTGATATTCACAGGCAGTACACATGCACAGATTTATTAAGCCTGCACACATTATATACCAAATCACATATATGGTGAAATCATGAGGATGCCTCTCCAAGCCTACAGAACCCAAGGTGTGGGTATGGGTGGGAAAAAAAAAAAAAAGAGTCAACACTTACCTGAGCTACCACTGACAAGAATGCTCAATCACTTCTGCAGAACAAGATAACCACAGAACAGAATGTTTTGGGTTGGAAGGGACCTTAAAGATCATCTGTAGTCCCAACCCCCCTGCCCTGGGCAGGGCCACCTTCCACAAGCCCAGGTTGCCCAAAGCCCCATCCAACCTGGCCTTGAACCCTTCCAGGAAGGGGGCAGCCACAGCTTCTCTGGGCAGCCTGTGCCAGTGTCTCACCCCCCTCACAGAGACTAGATGTAAGGAAGAAATTCTTTCCTATCTGCCCTCTTTCAGTTTAAAACTGCAGGGTGGAGTGTCTCACGAGAGCAGAGTAGAGGGGGAGAATCCCCTCCCTCGACCTGCTGCCCACACTGCTCTGGATGTAGCATTATGATTTCCAACAATCAGGGTTGAGCGTCATATGAGCACACAAACAATTTAAAGACAAAAATTTAGTGTACAGTTGACTGTTTTGTCCAGCAGGTGTTGCTGGAGACTACAAAACACACTAAGACAAGGTCAAGCTGGTCAGCTCTTGGTAGGGGGTCAAACAATGCATGGTGCTTTTTCCCCGCCCCCCAACCCAGTTCAACAAGGATAGGATGACTAAGTATACTTGAAGTAATGCAATCTGTGAAATAGAAATCCTGAACTAATTAGAAAAATGGTTAAACAAATATAGCTATTTTGAGTAACACATTTGCCACCCAACTCTAATGTTTGCTTCTTAAATTGAGATAGTTTTCTTCCTAAGTGCTGAAGCTGATCTTGTGACACCATGCTTAGCAGAATTTCTTCAACTGAAACTTTCATGTTTTGCAAGAGGCTGGTAGCTTCTTCTTCAACCTGAAAAGGTGGCTTGCTTAACTACATATAAGTTTTGCCCAAATGTGTTTATAAATTCATAGGCTACCAAATATAAATTTTGCCCATAAATTTTGCCCAAATGTGTGTATAAATTCATAGGCTACCAAAATTACTGTAAAATTATTTCTATTAAAAGAGGAAAACCCTTCAATGTCAGTAAAAATAGATACTACTTCTCACTCAGCAAGCACCTGAATCACTACTGGCCTCAGGAAAGGTAAGGAACTTTTGAAATAAGATGTTCCCATTCTTACTGCTCCCATAAGCTACTTAAAATACCTGAGGTTCCTTTTTAAACATTCTCCTTGGCACAGAGGAGAAGGTTAAAACATCTAAAGCCACTTCAGTTGAATGGTTTATGCTGGGCATCCCTTCCACAGCAGATACAAAACCTGTGACCAGCAACAGAATAGAATCACAGAATCATTTATGTTGGAAAAGACCTAAATCAGGTTCAGTGGTGAACCTAACACTGCCAAGTCCACTGCTAAACCATGTCCCTAAGTGTCACATCTACACATCTTTTAAATATCTCCAGGGATGGTGACTCAATCATTTTCCTGGGCAGCCTGTTCCAGTGCTTGATAACTCTTTTGGTGAACATTTTTTTCCAAATATCCAATCTAAACCTCCCCTGGTGCCACTTGAGGCCATTTCCTCTTGTCCTATTGCTTACCACTCAGGAAGAAAACACCCACCTTGCTACACCCTGCTTTTAGGTATTGTAGAGAGCGAAAAGGTCTCCCCAAGCCTCCTCTTCTCCTGACTAAATCCCCCCAGTTCCCTCAGCCCCTCCTCATAGACTTTTTCTCTAGACTCTTCACCAGCTTTGTTGCCCTTCATTGGACACACTCCAGCACCTCAGTGTCCTTGTGGTGAGGGGCCCATCGAGGGGCGGCCTCACCAGTGCTGAGTACAGGGGGATGATCCCTTCCCTGTCCCTGCTGGCCGTGTTAGTGCTGATACAAGCCAAGATGCCATTGGCCTTGGCCACCTGGACACACTGCTGGCTCATATTCAGCCAACTGTCGACCAACACCCCCAGGACCTTTTCCACTGGGCGGCTTTCCAGCCACTCCTCCCCAAGTATGTAGCATTACATGGTGTTGTGACCCAAATGCAGGACTCAGTCTTGTTTAATCTCATACAACGGGCCACAGCCCATCATTCCAGCCTGTCCAGATCCCTCTGCAGAGCCTCCCTACCCTCCAGCACATCGACACTCCCACCCTGCTTGGTGTCATCTGCAAACTTACTGAGGGTGCACTCGATACCCTCGTCCAGACCATTGGTAAAGATATTAAACAGAGATGGTCCCAGTACTGAGCCCTGGGGAACACCACTAGTGACCAGCTGCCAACTGGATTTAACTCCATTCACGAACACCCTTTGGGCCTGGCCATCCAGCCAGGTTTATACCCAGTAAAGAGTAACACCTCTACAAGCCTATATAGCTACTGTATACAACTTGTTTGTGCAGCAATACCTGTACTGATGTTACACTCTGAAAATGAGTGATACAAGAGCACATAATTATCACAGGTAGATCAAATTTTTTTACAGTATAGGGGAAGAAAGGCTTACGTTTCTTGATTCCCCCACCAACTGATATTTATGACTGTTCAGAAGTACACTTTAAGAGAGATTTCATTTAGTGCAGATTAACATTAAAATGCTGCAACAAAACCATATGAGATACTCTCTTACAAACAAGACAGGACTATCATACATAGTAAAAACTTAAAGGTACTCCAGTCTATCAGTTTTTACTGACGAAAACTGTGTAATTTAGAGAATAGTTACCTAAACCAAGCCTCTGATTTTCACTGTTGTATATGAATAGCACTGAGACCTCTTACAAATACAAACATTTAGCAGTTTTCATTTGCTAACTGCTAAGTTAAATTTTATGATAGCCCATTCAATTCACATACAGCTTCTCTGGTAGTCACCTGCAACTCTTTAATAGGGTAGTGTAAAAGCCTCCACACTAGACTAATCTATTAAGCCTTTGTTCATTTTACTGTACCTCTCTTCTTTACATGAGGTAGAATACAAATGCATAAAAATTTTGCATCCAGGACACAGAACATGCTGTTACTGTGTTCCCTAGAGTATTCCAATTCCTCCCACTGTTTTCTTCCCAACTTCTAAATAAGCCATTCTCTTCCCCTTCCCAGCAATTCATGAGCTTTCCTCCTTACCTCAGAACCAGGTCTTTCTTCACATTGTTTCATCTAGTCCTTCATCTTCAGAGTCATGAGTTCTACTTAGAAACTTGCCGAGGCTTCATCTTTCCAACATGCAGTACCATTTCTGAAGCTGTAGAGGACAGACTGCTGTGATACTGGCACAGAGACTGTGGTCCTTCTATCGTTAACAATCAGAGTACCTCACCTCACTCCCGCTCTTGTGAGAGGGAACCACAAGCATTACGCAGCAGCAGGAAGCAGATCAAAGTGGGACTTGCCATAGTACGCTCCTGACTCAGTATTTTATTTCCACAACTATGGAGTTAAATAAGTGTTAGACAATATTAAACAAAACTTTAATATTCAACACTAGTAAGGACAACTAGAGCACAAATGAGAAACACCGTTTAAACTAAAATTAATGGATAGACAAGCCAGTAATTAGAACAGTTCTGGTTTTTAGCAACATCTGTCATCCTAGGTCCAACATCAGTACAGGTCCTGACAGCCACATTCTGTTCATTTTGGAACTTAAAACTGAATAGTTACGCTTTGTCTGTTGGAATCTCAGACTGCAGTTTTCAGAATAGTATACTATAAGCACAGAATTATGTACAGAAACAATGAAGAACAACCTGAACACTTACACTAAACAATTATTTACAAGTACTTCAACATAAAAAAAAAAATACAAAAGCCTCAAGAACAGACAACTGAAGAGAATACCAACACTTAGGAGAACCTTACTAGAAAGAATTACAAAACATAAACAGCCAAAACATTAAAAATTGCACTACACTAATACAGAGTCCAAATATTAAAATGGTGCATTATTTCACAATGCACTAGCTTTGAGAGAAATATGCTGCCTTCACTAAAATGCAGCTTAGATTTTTTTCACGTAATTGTTTTAACAAGAAGCCTATTAACACAATAATGATTGTTTTAATGCTACAGTTTACAGCAAGGACAACAAACTAAAAATAGCAGCAGTTCCACATGGCACTTAATTCCACAGGTTTCTAAGCTGTGGTTTATACAATGCCTACAAAGTGCTCCCAGTTGAATATACAAATAAAATTCACGATAAAAGTCTACCTGACATCAGGTACATTGAGTGTAGGTGGCCTTAAAGCCTGTCTTGCAATTTTTTTTCCCCTCTGCTCCAAAAAATCAGTAACTATCAAAGCAAGGCCTCCTCCCTCTTAAAAATCATTAGGGGTATTACTTCTGATGACAATGCCATAACACTACAAAGCAGCACACCACTATAGTGGTTAACCCTGGGAAGATGTAACATCTAACAGTGTTAACTGAAAGGCTTATGGATCCTCGAGAGACAAGTCAAATGGTTAATACAGCTCATCAGCTATATTGTACAAGTAAAAACCCAGAAGCAATTCCTGTAAAACTAGTGATACTGATCAAAGACAGGACAGGAAACCAGGAATTGAGTGCTTCCTTCAATTCCTTAGTCTTCAGTCCAGCAGAGATGGTACAGCCATCCTCAGTAGTTCTTTTAGACTTCATAGTTAGTATATTGTAAGACTAACTGAGCGGTTCATTTTCTTTCCAATGAGTCGAGATGGTCTATTTTGTGTTGTAGATCTAGTTGTCATTCTGTCAGTGAACAGTGCTCGCTCCTCAGCTGCGGCCTTTGCCATCTGTGCCTTCTTCAGCTCTCTGCAAGACATTGACTCAGTCACACTTATGCAACAGTTATCAGTAAGGACTACAGGCATATCACAGCAAGAGCATGTCCAATTAATTACAGCAGTTCAGAACTCAGCATGACCTAAATAGGCAGCAAGTCTTAAGACCATTATCATTCATATCCACCTGTTTACAACCCAGACCACAGAAGTGGGATGTTCACTACTTGTCTAGATGTTCTTTCTTTTGAACAACAAGGGAAGAAAATGTCCAATCCACACAACTCACACCAGATTTTGAAATTCAGCCTTCTATAAGTAGCTCAACACTTCAATTACCAGAACACAGTAGGATGCTGTTTACTTCCTAGTACAAGCCATATGATAAATCACTGAAGAACTAACTACTGAGGTTTGCCCAAATGAAACACTCGGCCATAACTGAACTGCCATGGAAGATTCAAACAGGAACACACTTAGATGAACACAGATGAATATAACGGGTAACAGACAACTCCAGAAGCATCCTTTTCCTTTTGCATACCCTCATCAAATGCTTACCGTAGAATGGTTTGGGTTGAAAGGGACCTTACGGGCCCATCCAGTCCCACCCCCTGCCCCAGGCAGGGCCACCTTCCACTAGCCCAGGTTGCCCAAAGCCCCATCCAACCTGGCCTTGGAACATTTACAGGGAGGGGGCAGCCACAGCTTCTCTGGGCAGCCTGTGCCAGGGCCTCACTACCCTCACAGGAAAGAATTTCTTCCTTATATCTAATCTAAATCTACCCTCTTTCAGTTTAAAACTATTACCCCTCGTCCTATCCCTACACTCCCTGATACAGAGTCCCTCCTTTCCTGTAGCCCCTTTCAGTCCTGGGAGGCCGCTCTAGTCTTCCCAGAGCCTTCTCCAGCTGAACCCCCCCCAACTCTCTCAGCCTGTCCTCACAGGAGAGGAGCTCCATCCCCCTGAGCATCTTTGTGGCCTCCTCTGGCTCCGCTCAAGCAGGTCCGTGTCCTTCTGCTGTTGGTGCCCCCAGAGCTGGACACAAGACCAGGTGGGGGTCTCATGAGAGCGGAGTACAGGGGCAGAAACCCCTCCCTCACCCTGCTGGCCACACTGCTCTTGATGCAGCCCAGGACATGGTTGGCTTTCTGGGCTGAGAGTGCTGGCTCATAGTTTTCCATCCACTGATACTCCCGAGCCCTTCTCTGCAGGACGGCTCTCCAGCCACTCACCACCCAGCCTCTATGTGTGCTTGGGATTGCCCCGACCCATGTGCAGGACCTTGCACTTGGCCTTGTTGACCTTCATGACGCTTGCAGTGGCCCACCTCTCAAGGCTGTCCAGATCCCTCTGGATGGCACATCCCTTCCCTCTGGCCAGTCGACCGCACCACACAACTTGGTGTTGCTGGCAACTTGCTGAGGGTGCACTCAATCCCACTGTTTATGTCACCAACAAAGATGTTAAACAGCACTGGCCTCAATAACAACCACCTAAGGTTTTTTGCCTTAAAAAAATTTGAGCCCAAAACTGCGAGGCTGAGTCACTGAAGGTAGCACAGGCCACTGTCTCCATGCAACATTCTGTCAACTATTCTGTTTCAGAGAATTACCAATATCAGTCTGAGGACAAACTGAAATAATACTCAGGATAAAACTATGAAATAGTCTGACTGAAGAGCAAGGTTATCCCCACATACCCCTTTCCTCTTTCCTTAAATGCTGACATATGGCTAAGTGTAAGGATTCCCCCCATACTCCTTCCTTTCTCCTATCCCAAACTATCTTTCAAAGAATCTTCTCTGCCCTAAGAACTAGTATTTTTAATCCTACTGCACATCTGGACTCCAAAGGAAGCTCAAATTTTACAAGCTTGATGCATATTGCTGTAGGTGTAGTTAAAGTTACATGTTTTAGTTTAATAAGCTACTCCCATTTTTCCAAGCTGAAGTATTATTCTTTTACACTCATGCCCAAGTAATACTCCCCATATTATCACTGTGTCAGTGCACTGTAAGAGAATGCAATCGATTTTTAGCCATCTTCTCTAAAGACTGAATGTCAGTCAGAACACACACACATTTGCACACCCACCCACCACACCATTACCAGGAAGTTTTACAGTATATTTCCATTCTTCCCCTAGAAGTCTAATCTTCAATTCTTCCTTCCTCTGAAGAAGAGAGCACCACAGAAAAGCTGAGTTTCCTTACAGGGATTCCTTTCCCTGATAACTTACATACACAGGTGGTATCTTAAATGGGTCAAATTCAGGAGCATTAAAGAACCAAAACAAATCAAAAATACCGACCTGAATTATTTTATGGAATACTATACCACACAACATTAAAAATTACTGGGGATAAGTGTTCTTATTAAATCAGTATTGGATATACAGTTATTTAATAAGGATGTACCCTACTTGTTGCCAGGCCAGAAGTAGTCTTAAAAAAAATATTAGCTTTGCCAACTTCCCCTTTCATATGATGAAAAAATACGTTGTCTTTATATAAGCAAGTTACGTCAGGAAATCTGTCCTTGAATAACCTGCACAAACTGTCAAATTATTCTTTCTGCAGTCAGTTTAATTCGTAAGAAGATTAAAAAGACAACCATCTAAAATGGCAACCCTGGGTACATTCAGACTGCAGCAATGGCAAGATAAGCAGATAGCAACAGAGAGAATCCAAACGCAAAGTATTATTTAAAAACAAGCCAGTCAGAAAGTAATCTGTGTTCTACACTCCCTCATAAAAGCCTATTATGCATAACACATGCAACATTAACTGCAGTGAAAGATTCAGATGATTGCTTCTTAACTTACTCTTTCTCTGAAACTTAAGGAGAAATCAGACTTTCCTAAAGGGAATTTCTTCTTCAGAGCTTTAATTCAGAGTTGAGTGTTTGAACAAGGGGTAGGACAAGATGACCTCCTGATACAAATGGTCCTCTGGTAACCTAACAACACCGCTGTGTACAAGTCAAATTAGTCCAAAAACATTCCTGATGTGCCATTTCATTTAAGTTCAAAACAGGTCTTTTAAGTCACTTTTCCCAACGTGTTTCCATGTACAGGAAAACACAAACTCAAATAATATAAACGAAAATTACACGATATATGTCACAAAAGTCTGCATTATGCTCAAAACATTTTTAAAAAAACTTTAACGTTTTGTATGCCCTTAATACTAATAGGGCAACTGAGATTTCCTTTTAGTGTCCAAGAAGTTCCTTCTTGAGAAAGAGAAATTTCCTTTTAAAGTTACTAAACCTCCCTTATACTCTCAGGTATGTACATGCATACAGATTTGTGGACCTCATGCAAAACCAAGGACGGTCCTGTTTTATCATCACTCTACTATCATATGGAAACCCTTCAGAAATTATGTTGTATTTAAGGACCCCAAGGAACTACTTACTTCTGCAAGAGTGAGTTTTTAAATTTTTCAGCGTTCAGTTCTATCCGAAGCTGCTCTGCACTCTTTTTTGCAGCAGACAGAAGCACTGAATGCTTGACTAGTGCCACAGCTGAAGGCCTTTTCTCTGGATCAGGATTAATCATAACCTTTGAAAAAAGAAAATAAAGCATTCTAGTTAAGGCCCATAAGACAGTAAATCACACTAATCAGTGAGCCACTAGTACAAGAGTTCTTACTTTTAGTAAGTCCAGTAATTCTTGAGAAAGCACTTGTGGTATTCTAGGTAGTTTTCCTTGTCGAATTTCATGCCATTGGTCCCCATTAGTTGGAAGTGGTTCAGCCCCAGCAGCACAGACAACGGTCAGAGCAAGAGCAAAAATATCTGCTTTTGGCAAATGAGTGTAGTTCTTGGGGGGAGGGGGGAAAAAAAAAATTACTACACATACCATCCAGTGTAAGAAGAAATCTAACAGCTAAACTATTCAGCACTAAACACATCCAAAATATTACATTCCCCTCTAAGTACTATCAGTGTTCAAGGGGATACCATTTAAGTTTTTCCTTCAGCAAAAAAGCAGCAGACAGCAACTCACTACTCTAAAGTAAACAGCATACATACCCAACATCACTACTTTCCATAAACAGAACAGTTACCTCTTGTAGGACTTCATTTGCAAGAAAACGACTATCACCTTCCTCCACTTGTGGACTAGATACTCGAGTTACATGACCAAGGTCACCTGCAAAAAGAAAAGGAAGTTATTTTTCAGAAGACAAATATACAATGCAATATTTTGAGAACCAATGTGCTGCTTCTCACCTATTTTAAATATGACTCTACCAGACAACCAGTCATCGTCATCACCTTCTTCTGAAGTTGTACTTGGGACCGATGTCCTAGATATGAAAATATTACCTGAAAAAGAGCAGAATTGTTAAAAAAAACCCAACCACACATGTTTCTGTGCAATTCTACTTAATCTAGTTTCACTACAGTTTGCTTTAGACACAGGGAAGTTCTAGTTGTATACATACCCAGTTTGTAGAGCGAGAAGCTACAATGTACTCACTCTGGCCCCTCTGCTGGGAGGGAAGCCAAGTGTTATGCAAGTAGAGTCAATTACACAAAAAAGACCCAAGATAAACTCAGCAACGGTTTAAGTTTGCTAGACAGTTTTATAACTGACATCTTTGTACTGCTATTTAGAACTTCAGTGAAGAATTCGCAGTTAGTAAGGTGTGGCTAACCTCATTTTTCTACAGCAGATTAAATGAACTGAGGAAGTTGTCAATAGAGAGAGTAAAGCAGTTTACAAAACTTACTAGGTTTGATATCCATGTGTACCAGTGACATTGAGTGAATGTACTTTAAGCCTCGAGCTACCTGAAGTAGCAAGTCCTTCAGTTCTGGTTCAGAAAAATAACGCATATTCCTGTAATTTTCACTTATGGCATCTGCTAAACTGCCGCCTAAAACAACATTAATTAAAACAACTAATTATTTTTCATCAAACAGTTGACAAAGTAATGACACTTGCTTCAAAAAGTTAGTACAACTGGCTTCCACAATTAACAGTGAATATATCACCAAGAACTTGCTGATGATATATAGGAAGTGTAAAATCTAGTACTGCATCTCCTTTTTATAGCCACATAATACAATAACATTATTTTTCTGCTGCAGCTGCCACACAAATTAACAGCATACCAACACAATGAAGACGACCACTCTCTCTCTCTCTCCTACATCTCTGGCAGGGTATCAACCATAGCAAAACCCTTCAGAAATCAGGCCCACCTCCCTTTTTAAAGGAAACTCCGGTAATTTTATCTATTCCAGCTATTCTATTCTATTATACAGAAAGAAAAGGTTTTGCTCCTCGCAATTGCCCTAATGTACTACCTATATTCTTGAACACTTAAGACTTTGTCTGCTATTCTGTAGTTTTTGCTTCTGATATGCCTTTTCCAACACAACGGAACATCAGACACATTTGAGACGATAGTGTAAGCTATGTGTAGGGCAATCAATTCTTAACTAGTGCTAGGTATTTGAAGATACCTGTGTATCTTCAAAAACTAGGTTTTTTGAAAACAAGTTCAAAACAAGAGATAAACTTTACTTACCATTGCAATATTCATTCTGTATAAGCATATGATCATCTTCTGCCCATGCAGAGTAGTATCTTACTACGTGAGAATGCTGTCCCAGAACTGCATGTGCATACACCTCTCTTAAAGCATTCTGCCTGTTATAGTCACAGAAAAACAGCAGCACACAAGAATATTATGCAGTGAAATTAGTCCAATTTCAGCTTGATAGAAACACTTATCATAACATCATGTCCCTCTGCCAGATCAGGTTTCTAATTAAAATCTTCATATTCAGCTCTGTGGCACCTCAAGATGGATTTGTATTTATACCCAAACAGCCAGAATAGTTTACATAATATTAAAAGACTAAGCATATGGAACATCAGAAAACAGGTTTTGTTGCAGATAATTCTTGAGGAGTTGCCACTTCCATTACATACTTTTCAACCAGCAGCAAGCTTTGAGAAAAAAAACCTAATGACCATCACAGGCCAGGAGTAGGACTGAACTCAACATTCCTAACTTTTTCTATATAAGTCTGAAATGTAATTTTGAGCAACTCAAACTTGTGGAGTCTTACATTGTAACTATTACAACAGTGGGAGAAAAAGTAATGAATCACAGGCTCATTCACAAATGCCAAAAAATATCCCCAAACTGACTTAACTAATCTGCATGTCATTCAAGTTGACAAAGATGAAGACCTAGATGGGAATATTGCTTTCCTTTCACATGTCAAAGGATCATCACTGAAGTTTATTCATATAGTCCCTCCTGACATTAATGCGAGTAAGCATTATTTTTACTTTCCAGATGAGAACAACCTGTTCTCACACAGAATACTGGATCAAACATCTGCAAGGAGAAAGGCCAAGTAGCCTTTCCTCCCCAGTATTACACAGTATTCAGGAAAAAAAAAAAAAAACACAAAAAAGTGAAGCGACTTCAAAATTGTACCTGTTTTAGATTTAATTCATGTATATTTATTATACTTTTATCTTAAATGCCTTCTCTAGACACCAATACAAAGAGACATGGGAGGAAAAGACACCAAGAGGTGACCTAACTTCTAATAGCAGGAAATACTCACTCATCCACTGAGCCAGCTAAGGGTTTCTTGGATCGCTTTATTGCATAAATACAGCCATCAAGCCTCTTCACACATTTAAACACAGAACCAAATTCACCAGATCCAATCTTCTCCAACTCATGAAATTCAGTTGCATAACGTGACTTCATATTACTTTCTGTTATTGTTATCCTCTGCAAACATTAGAAAGAAAAATACTTAGATCTGCAGGTTCACAAACTGCCAAAGTTAGTATCAAGTTCTAAAAATTAATTACCTTAGCAGGTCTGATTGTTTCATCCTCAGGCTCTCCATCACTTGCTTCCATGTCCTCTCCACAAGAGCTGAAATTCACACCAGTTACTTTTGCAGAAGTAATATGGCATAAATAAACTTAAAACTGAAATCTAGCAACTGTTGATTTTTCTGAGATCCAATTCTCCAATTTTACCTAAGTTTAGCTAAACTAATTGGATACTAGACGTCCACAAAACACAAACTCACAAAATAAAATAAAGAGACCATGCTAATATCTGTCATTTCTTTCTTCCATGTTTCATACTAGTATTCAATGTGTTTTTCCTTCCTCATGAAAAGACTGCGTGTACAGCTCATTCAGTCATGTAAAAAGACTGCAGGACACAGCCTAGTCTACCCTCCCTATATACTAATCAAAGATCTAGTCCTAAATGGTATAGTATCATAGTATCATGCATCTCAAAGCAGATGCTTTAAGAGCTATATTATGCATCACTAAAAGATTTGCAAGGAAAAAAACTTTTCACAAAAGCAATTTGTGACAAAACTTTTTCTAAAGAGAAGCTTAACGAAGGAAGGTACAAGTTACTCACTCATTCCAGTGCGTTCTCTTCCTCCTACGACACTTTCCTTCAGAGCTATGAAGGAACACGGAATCGGGAGTGAAGGGATTGATGTTCACATAAGGTGTTTGTCTAATATCTTCCTGTTTCTCCAATTTCCCAACATTCATAAATAGAGAGCCCCCTCGGAGTTTGACTGAGCTGGAGCCTATTCCTTGTGCTTTAGAAAGCAAACTCTGTATTTATTAAAAAAAAAAAATTATAGCCTCAGTATTGCTTTAGACATAAACAATCAGGTCATGCTTGAAAGCCATCATTACAATATTGTCTAACCAAAGTTAGCGTGAGTTGTTTAAATACCTGCATTGCCATCAGAAACTATTTAGCTTTACACTCCACACAAAAACAGTTAAAGGAAACACTGAATATTAACGTAATTTTAAAAAGACAGGAAAGATTATGAGAGTGGTGTTCTTCTGTCTTTAATCGTGTCATCACCTAAATTTCTCGGACATTTCTTTGTCCGTGAAAGGAACGCAGATGAAACTTGTGGACATATCCTGAGCTATATTACCATGATTTTCACATACTGAATATGGACATTAAGTCAGACATAGTAAATTACCTTTCGTGACTAAAGATTCACGTGGCAAGATAAAAAAATTAAACCAATAAAAGATGTAATACTGATGCACACCTCTTCATGAACCCGCAAAACACTGCTTTAGAACTGACAGCACTGTTAGTTCAAAATCCAAAACAGATGTTTTGGGTGGTGATTTGTCAGACCAGGCATTTTCCAAGCACACGATGAAACCTCTCCCAAGTTAGGTAGGGGAGTTTGCACCGGCGTTTCCTACACCCTGGTAAGGATACCAATCACTGACCTACTGGATCACAAAGAGAAATACTGCCTTATCCTAGCAACACCTTTCACAATAAATTGAGATAACTGAAGCCCAAACCACTACAGGGAAGAAGGCTCAGTACTTGGGAATCTCAACGCACTCCCCAAATCCGGACTAGTTGAAGACCAAAGACCTTTAAATCACTGTGCATCTAAACACACATTTCGGTACTGCCACTGAATACCTTAAAACTAACCGATTCCTTCAGATTCCAAAAACAACCTCTCCAAGATAACCCACGTGGAATTCAGGCACCAAATTTAAGAATCCCACTGAACCACAGTGTTAAGACGTTGATTTCAGCGCCACAAGACTTGCACCTCTAAAGTGTCTGCTCCTCGCTCGCTACAAGATGGTGACCAATTTCAGTATTTCCAAACATGCTCCAGTGATTTCTACCAGTGAAACCTCATTTGAGATGGAAGCTGTTAGGATTAACAAGGTTGCCTTCCTCACATCTTAAATCAGTTGTTTTCAGTCTATAGAACCCTGGGAGATTCTCCCAGGGGATTACCCATGCATTACTTCTAAAGGGTTATATGAAACGTTACGAAGAAAGCCAGACTAGATTTAAATTCACTATACAGTGTTTTACGTGAGCGTCAAGTTCAAAAGTTGAAATGCCTTCCAAAAGTCTGTTATTGCCTCAGTTAAGAGCTACCTACCCGTTTAAACTTTAAAAGCCACCAGCTGAACTGCATCGACTACTCAAACAGCCTTTTACATTTGTTGCAGGAGCGGGCCCTGGCCGTGAGCCGGCATCGGGCAAACAGACACCAGCTCGCTGACAGACCCGCTGGGGCAAACTCCAAGCTTTAACTTTCTGCTTGTAAAAGTACAAATGCCACACGACACTAAAATACTTATTTTTAAGAGTTTAATACTCTAGTTTCAGCTTATAAGAAAATATTGTCCACAGAATAGAGCAAAACCAGGGTACTTATATATTTATGTTTTAACCTTTTTATACGTTTTTATATAGACGTATATTTTATACACATCAGGGCGGGCAGTTCCACGCCCCCAGCCATCCTGTGGGACAAACCCCCGGCGGGGAGGCCGCGGTTCTGCTCTCGCTTCCCCGTCGGCAGAGGCGTACGGCGGCAGCGGAGCGCAGCGAGACGCCCGCCTCGGCCCCCCCGGCCTGAGG
>NW_020799103.1:47010-95255 GCF_003259725.1 Athene cunicularia | reverse complement strand
GCGGGCATTGTACGGGCGGGGACCCCGCGCTGCCCTTGCGAGGGTGCGGCTCCACGGTTCACGGCTCCCGTTCAGCTGGTGGAGGAGCGCGCAAAGATCTCCGCTCCATGTGTCCGAGAACGATCACTTCTAGGCCACCTAAAGACGGCCTGTTTTAGCTAAACCAAAAAACCAACACGTTCCAAATTATTCATGTGATTTTAAACACGGTCATGAACACAAGAGCCTCAAATATGGCACCCCATGCTCTGAACAGAAACTCCTACAAGACACTTTTAAACAAAGTCTCAACACGACAGATGCGATTTGCAGCAGATGACATCATATAGGCCATTTCCCTAGAGGTACCACATCTTTGTCTTGCAACTTCCATTTTTCATCTTGTACCACCCTGGTTAAACATAACACAACAAACCTGCCAGTCTCTAGCCTGTGCCAACATGTCTTTACAATGAGCCCCTTAGGTGAAGCAGGTTTTACACCCTAAAAAAAAAAAAAAAAAGATTTTTTCCAGCCACAGGAGACCCAAACCACCTGACAAAAGCCAGGTGTGTATCCCTGTTGAGTTTCTCCCTGCTTCCCCCAGGGTCTCTGGGCAGGCATACCATCCCCTGGACATGCAGGCAGCACCAGGGATTGGATTTCCTGAGAGCTGGGGGCACGGGATGTTCAGACCCTGCACACAGACCCTCTTCTGCCAGCCTGCACCCTGGACAGCCTCCTCCCCAAAGCCTACCCTCTCCTCGCCTGAGGACAAAAACCTCATCTGCTGCAAAGGGGACATGCTTACAGAGAGCAGCACTGGGAGTCTGAAAGTTTCAAAGATAACTAAATACCTAAGGCTCAGTCAATAGAAAATAGAAGTTTGTACTTAACCCCGTTTCTCATTTGCTGATCTCCTGCCTCTGGGCCACTGCTCCCTGATGTCCATGGGCAGAATCCTCAGAGGCACCTTTGGACGTGGTTCCAGCTCCTGCAGCCACAGCTGGGGTGCAGACGTTCCCGCTGCTGAAGGGCAGGTTGTGGTCAACAGTGGGACTTGGAGGCCCTTCTCTGCTGTCTTCCTGAAACAGGACACCTGTATCTCCAACAGGTAATTATTTTTAAACAGATTTCCTACTGCGGCCCAAACCAAAAATAACATGTTACTTTCTTACTCCCCTTTTTACATGGGTGCTGTTCACACAACTGCCACTTTTCAAGCCTGTGTGCTTGAAACAGCACAGGGATGCTTGTGTCCCATACTCTACTTCTGCTAGCAATTCCTACTCTTTTGATCTCTTCTGCCTGAAAATACCCATTTATTTGTGGAGAGCTGCCACAGAGGGCAGCACAGCTGTCCCCAACAGCTTTTGCCAGTAACCTGCAGGGACTGAACCAGTAGAACATGGAGACGACTGCCTGTGCCACCAGAACTGTACAAACATAAGAGCATTTTAAATTAATTTGGCTAAGTGGACTGGCCATCAGTATAACTGTACTCACACACACTCCTCGTGCCTACATGGTGAAATAGTTTTGCTTGGAGCTCCATCACTTTGAGACACATGGGTCACTACCCTTTTCTTTTGTAAGGCCTACATGGAAACATTTCTGATTAAATTCACATCTCTCTGTTTTCTTACACTGTCAGTAGCATGAAAACTTAAGACAGGTTTTGCTTTCAGGACAAACAGTTGTGAGCCACAAGAACACAACTGTTTAGATTATGCAAACCTCCTGAAAAATAGTTTCAGAAAACTGAAAGTAGCCCACATAGCCTATGAAAATGGGATTGGGCAGCATTTACAGAGATGCAGCTACACCAAGTCAAGTTCTGTAAACACATTTGGTGTGCAATAATTTAGAATCACAATAATGTCCCGTTAAAAATACTAATTTTTTTAAATTGAAATGCACTGTATAGCAAATACTAACTGAAGCATTCAAGTTTTAGAACAGATGATGTAAGAGAAGGCTATTAAAAAAATACAACCTCCATCTCTTTCTCAGTTAATAACCACAAGGGAGATGCAAAGCAATTCCTAGAGACTCAAAATGTCCCAGTCACTAGCTGTGGCTTGCTTCAGTCATATATGAAGTTAATTTTATTTAAAAAAAGATTAAAGAATTTAAACTTTCAGTAAATCCCTCCCCCTGAAACACCAAATCTGCAGTTTCCTTCCCAAATTCAGCCGAAATATAACTGGTGCTGCGTTGTTTTGTGGAGTCTACAGACACAGGTATTTAGTGAGGGTAAGTGGCAAACTGAAATTCAGAAGCTTTTCTCTATAGAATTTAACTACTGATTTGCTAATCACTGGAACAGCAAGTGGGACAAAATCAAATGCAACAATTCAGAGTTTGTACATAGGAGGAGGCATTTCTGAAGACAGGTACAAGAGGAAAGGAAAAAAAGGAATAGAGAAAGAAAGAAAGAGCAGTAACAATTGTTTAAAAGAAAGTTTATTTCCAAACAGAGAAAATAAAGGGAAGTACTGGAAAATATGTAACTATAACAAAATGTGTCGTTGCTATATAAGGACCACACTCATAAGCTCTACATATGTGCTGTTGTGAATTTGCATCAGTTGTTCTTATGCTGTAATTTGATGGGACCATAAATGGTTGTGTTGAAGATGATTTTCGCACAGAGTGTGTCGACTGTGCTATCCTGTCCACGACGACACCGCTGTAACTAGCGTTAGGAGGCCTGTACACAGCCTAACTAAAAAGCACTGCAGAGCCAACTCCCTCAGACATCACTGCAGGAGGAAAAGAGGCGAGTGGGAAGAGCTCTGTGGGTTTCCACTCCACCATACTCTTCAAGCCAAATTCATCCCAAAATTAATCTGAAGCTGATTAAATTGCATCTTTGAGCCTCTGTATATCTTGCAAACTAAAACTCTGATCCTCCAAATAAAGGTAACAGCATACAGCCTCATGTCCAGGCAATGCTGGACTGGTTTTCCTACAAATGTGAGTGGCTTAAGGGTTTTAAGGATATATTTGCAAAGTTGGCTTCTGTTTCTTTTTTTTTAATACTTGCTTTTAAATTCAAAAAATAAGTGTATCAATCTGGTGCACTGAAGATTGTGCTACCAGAAATACTTATCTGGAGCAGCACACACTCACTGACAAACAGCTGCTTTTAACTAGTTTTCAAGCTCAAGGAAAACCGTTGTTCCCTCTTTTGTGGGTAGCGGGGGAACACAAATAATAATGAATGGGAAAGAAATGGAACAATGGCCAATTTGTCTGCCAGAGGAAACTGCCACAGAAGTGGGTACACTGCCATCTTGTCAGGATTTCCTGCACTTACAAGTTCATCTGCAGTCCCCCAAAACCACTTTGATTAAATTAGAAGAGTTCTGCCAAGAGCTGGATGAAACAAATTCTACATCAGCCAGCATAGTTGTGAAACTATTATGAGTTCATCTTGTGAGAAGAGTAAATGGAGTGAAAAAGCGGAAGAGGAGGAAAGTCAAGTTGCTTATATGAGAAACAGAAACACTACAGCCACCTGTGCCAAGGCTGTTGCTGGAGAATGGAGAGCAGGGACAGATCTGTGTATTTTTTGGCTTTTCACATGGGTTTCAGCAGCTACCTATGGACCAGCGTGCTTGTCACTGGTGCCAGTGACAGTGTTCCAGAGTTCACACAACACCTGGCATGTGCAGGGTTAACGGGTCACTGTGGTAGTGTGCCAACAGGGAGATGTCTCTGTGCCACTGAGAGCTTAAAGGTGAACAGTTTAAAGATTATTTTTACCTGAGCTTGTGCTGCTAACAGCTGCTGTTAAGCTGGCAACCTCTTTTTCTTCATTACAAGGTCCAGAGTTGAATGGGTTCTCCCTCAAAGCTGGACTTTGTGTCCAAAGTCTGTAGTTGATGCCTCCAGTCCTTTTACTCTTTTTAGCCTATAGTCTACATGCAGACAGAGCATTTCTCAAGGATGTATTTACCCAGGAAGTGTAAATATTAACAGCCAGAGAACTAGGTGGAAAACAGAATGGGGAATTTGACAGCACCTAGGATGCCTCCCACAGTAAAGACAGAATTCTGGGCCCAAAATCTGTGAATATAAGGGAAGATCTGAAAATAACTCAGAAATAAGTCATAATATGCACATAAGTCATTAAAAAAGCACAGGTTTTGGCAGGCAGTCACATTCAATTCAGTATTCATCTGTGACTATGACTATGAGAGCTCGTACTCTTAACAGTTTTCAGTGACTCTCTCTTTGCCTGTATGTCTGCATCTTAAGAGTTGAAATCTCTGCTTACAAAGAAAATGGCAAAAAAATCTGTTCCTGAGAGTTGTATCCAGATCAGAAATTCCCTGCAAAACATCCTAAAAGTTGAAGAGAGAGAACAATTGCCATGACTGAAAACAGGTACAATTAGAATGCCCCATTCGTGTGCTGAAGTGAAGTTAAAATGATCAGAATAGAAGTCAAGATTTTGTATCTGCAATTGAAAACCTCAAAATGTCTAACACACAGAAACTACACAGTCACTACAAATTTACCAGTATCACTAACATTTTTCTTTTTTATCCTTCACGGAGCAAGCAAAACCATAAAAGAGGTACTCAGCCTTTTTTCAAATTTACTGCTATTCATTTTAATAATCTCTTATGCATATCATTTAAGGTAAGACATTTTGCAAACATTTTTTAAAGATGCAGGTAAAAAAGATTAAAGTGTAGTAAGGGTTTCAAGAAGCTCAGCCACTTTCTTCCCACTAATACCATCCTCAGGAACCTACATACATTCAAAATCTGTCTCTTACTCTCTTGAACATATCTGTTGAAAAACGAAAAGCAGCTAATCCTATCTGTCCCACAAACCATTCTTGTACTTTATGATTTTTCAGTCATTACAACCTATATTCAAATTTGCATTAGTTCTACACCAAAGCAAAAAGCCCACTGGAGATGCAGCTTTGGAACACTGTAATTTCTCCAGGAGCTTTCTACAGCCATGTGGTAGTTTGTTATGCAAGCAGACCTGCCTCACTATGATACCTGCTCAGAAGTCTCTCAGCCAAATACTACAGAATCAAGCAGTAACATGGTAGAGTCTAAAACTCCTCAGAAAAATAAGTAAAATACAGCAGCCAGTCAACCTAAACGCTGGTGAGGGATTTAAACAAAGGAAAGGTTAAAATGCTGAGGTTTTGACAGTAACATAAGATGTGCTTTTTTTGTTACAGAAAAAATTCCGCAAAATCACTTGTGCCCTGAAAGTTTAAATGTTTGGCCATTCCTTTGAGTAAAATGATTCAAATAATCTAAACAGAACAAAAATAATCCCTATAAAATCTCTTAGTGCTTCAGAACCTGAGATGGATGGCATTTAAGGGGGTCACATTCCCATCAGAAAGAAACATAGGCAGTGTAGGACAAAATGCTTGCTTGTTAATACAAGGTCGTATGTTTATTGGGATAATTAAAAGTCTGCTTTGAATATAACCCTCAGCTGAAAAAGTTTGGTATCACATTCCTGATAAGGTTAGGTGTCAGCCACTTACTGCTAATGGTGATGGTCTAATTAGACTGTTAGATTTTGCTTTGGCCAAGTGAACTTTACTAGCAGAACGAAAATTAGCATCAAAGTAATGTCAAACTGCTGGCAACACCTAAGCTACATTTTAAAACACACATTACAAGAAAAAAATGCTTGTTTCTATGCCTTATTTATAGTTTACTATTTATGACAAAAGAACTAGAAGTGGCTTTTGATTTTCTGGTCTCTTTTCAGAGGGGGTCCAAGCTTTGGAAGATTTTTATCAACAGAGCAAAAAACACTTTTGGGGGTCTGGAGTTCAAATATATACTGCTTTGCAAAAAAAAGAAAGAGTACCCTTACTATCAACAACCAGCTGAAGTTTGAATTTACGTATCTGCAAAGACAAGGCATATGTTAATTTTTATATTTTTCATAACAAAAATGATGCAGGCTGAATGAACATATTTTTAAAGTTCCAAACAACTGTGAAGTAATAGCTGAACAGGACACAAGTTACCCTTCATTTCCAGTCTCTTGAATACCTTACTGCTTAAGAAAATCAGTTTGCTTCCCACCCAACTATTAGTGAAATTCCATCTGTGCTATATTTGAAAATTACACAGACAATTTTCCAGAACATTTATTGTTTCCATTCAATGACAAACTAAGTGTGACTGGAATAGGTTTGTTATAGGGCATTTCTACATCTTAGTAAGCAGAAGCTATGGTCAACCTAAGGTGTGCAAACTGACTAACCTCAACTGCTGTAGTGCTGAAGTTGCCAGATTCAGAAACACTCTTGATCACATCCGAACTCCACACCATCTTTTCCTGGTGGCTAAATACGGATCAAGTAGCATCCTGTCCCTGGGGAAGGCTCCCTGACTGCACTCTGAGAAGTAGACAGCATGCAGAGTGATTTTTCCATGTTCTAGTACAGCATGATCATCACAGAAAACAAAGCATCCAGTTAAAAAGAATTACTCCCGGCAATATTTGAGGGTTAGGAGCTAGGGTAAAGTTTAGGAAGAACTGCCTTCCAAGCTCAGACATCTTGTTTATTTGGACTATCAGCTCTGTCCTTCTCTTGTGTGCGAAGCAGACACTACATGCCTTTTCTCCCATACTGCCTGAAAATCTCTGGTATCGGTCAGCTGATGGGTTGCTGAGATTAATTATACTGTCAGGGATTATGGCTGTTTACAATTTTGTTGTCAGGCTTCAGGATTTACTCATAAAAACACACTCTTCCAGAGTCAGCCAATTCATGTGTGCTTTGGCATTAGCTCTTTAGGTTAAAAACTGTCCTATTGTTATGCATAGTGTGTCTGCCACAATAGGTCATCAGCCTGGAGCACCGAAAATAATTGCCTCTCTCTTCTCACTATCGGGAGAGGCGTTGAACTACAGTAAAGAAAAGCAAAGCACACAGTGGTTGAAAACCTGTAGTAACGTTTAAAAGGGAAAAGTTGACTTAAAAGTCTAGAGAGATTTTGGTTTTATTCCTTTAAGGAAGTTGGTGTAGGCCTGGAATTCAAACCTGAAAGAAAAAATGGCTGGGAATGCTGAAAATGCGTGAGTCAATTTATAAGAGGAAGTGATATACTGATTTGCTTTACTTTATAGGATTCCTCTTTTTACAAATTACTTTCTTCTAATGTGCCAAAGCATTCCCTTTGAGACAGAACTTTCAAAAGAGGAGTAAAATCTATGGAGAAAGGATAGAGATTTCTACTGCCAAACACCCAATCCTTTCTGTCATATTCTGTTTCTTCCTCCTGAAATACTCTTCACCAATATTCTATCTAACCTGATCTTTTCCTGTCTAATCTCCCCTACAGGTCCTGCCGACATCAACACACAGCATCAGTTTACCAAAACAGCTTCTTCCACTCTGGTCCGAGTGGAAGCACGATGGAAAAAATCACACAGGTCTCTCCACTCTGAAAGCAAGTCTAGTACGAATACATCCCTCACAGCTAAGCTGCATGTAATCACCTCAGCTTGTCCTCAGACACTAAGCAGTCTAAATCAGTCTGGCTTATTTATTCAGCAAGTATGTTTTCCTTTATAGTGGTAGCTATCATAGCATAACGTGGAAGCACAACCTCTGACTTGGGAGTTTTGCAAGAATAACTGGTAAAATACCAGTAAGAGAATAATTTTAAAAATACTGCAGCTTTTCCTGACTGAGCTAGTTCTGAATGCCTTGCAGGCAAACGTACTAGTATGAAAGAGGAAAGAATACTCAAATTTTTACAGTGGTCAAAAAATGTCCTGGGAAATGAGAAGAAGTAAGAACTGAAGTTATTTCTTTGCTAAATCAAAACCACCATTCCAGACACCGTTTCCAGAAACTATCAGCAATGAAATTTAAGAAAAAAGCCCTTAAACATTCATGTCAAATGATACATCTTTAATTTCTAAAAGATGATAAGTACTAAGAAACTGATCTAGTTGACAGGCAATTAATCCTCCTTGCATAGTACATTTATCTCCATGGGATATCAAGAATTACAACACTTCAGGAAAATTGGCACCTAAGTGAGCAAGCAGCCTCAATCCTATACAAAAGTTACAATCTCAGTGTTTCCAAGGTTTACTCTGTAATGCATCCAGAGAACAATCTTTGCTTTGTCCACATCTATCCCACAATACTGTATTCTTTCACTGGACTTTTCAGTTGGCCATCTGTATGAAAAACATAAAAGGCTGCAACCCACACTGATACAGTAATTCACAATGAATTAGCTTCTTTCTATTCAAACTTGGCCTTTCTGAGGTCAAATACCTCATGGTACATAGTTAGGAACTTTATTTTTTTAAGGAAAATGTGTACCTCACAAACTTATAGAATGATTACTTGATTAACACTTCATCCAGAAGATGTTTAATCCTTCCCTGGAAAAGGTAATAGGTGAAGCTTCAGGTTCAGAAGTGCTCTTGACACTCATCTAAAATAAGCACTGAATCTTATATGAACCTCCCCAAATTTTGACTTGCTTAATAAGCTTACTAACAAGACAAGAATAAAGACACTTTTTCATATAAAAAAAAAATTAAGTTGCATTTTACTGTGTTAGACATATCTACAACGGATTTTCTTCCTTTACCAAATAAGTGAAGAGGAGCATTGTACTTACGTCAACATTAATTAATCCCTTTTTTCTAGTAGCCTGTGTCCTGATTTTCAAAAGCACTGATTATCAGCATATCCTAAGTATTGAATGGTAGCAGCAGGCACTCAGAACTGTTGAAAATAGACTATTAGCACTTGTACTTATGCTGCAAATGCAGATTTGAAAATATTCCTCTTGAAAACAAGTAGTTTATTTTTTAGTCATAATTGGTTGACTTATTACTATTTTAATCATTCTTGTAGTGTTTTAGAATGTTTAAAGTAACTATTAACACTAATTACTTAATACACTATAGTGGATTATGATCGAAATTAATGTCAAAAATTTAAGTTTATGATAAATAGACTTTGGAAAAATTTATACAAGGCCATAAATAAATAATTTTAACTTCAGTCTCATTAAAAAGTAAAACAGTACGTCACACAACAATATCATCCTATCTAGACAATACAATCTTGCTATATTTTATTGCATAATAATTTGAGAGTATCATCTTAAGTAAAACATGTAAAGAAACAAAATCATTAGATTTATTTCCTTTAATATTGAACAACCAAAGTTTCTTCTTTGTACATAATCCAATTTAAAGATAATATGGTTAGCACTTCCAGCATTAACAGCCTGTATTTACAATGAATGAGATGCGGTGGATAATCTAAAGAGTACTCAAAAGCAAATCAAAATTCGAAGATTTACAGTAGGCTCAAAATCCAAGACTCTTCCATTTATGGAATGCAATTTAAAAGGCTTTGTCATCCTTATTACTTGTAAGGGTTCCTGAAATGATTATATTTAATGGTATTTTTAACATTTGAAATCTTCTGTAATGCCTTCATTATTTGTACATGACATTAAAAATGAATTCCAATGCTTCTATTTAACTTTTCACTTGCTTGTAGACCAGTCTGAAATCTGATGAAAGTATAACAAGGAAATTTACTATATAATCCTAATTCCATATTCCTGAATATACAACTGTTGGAAGTAGATGGTGTCAGTCCATTCCAAGGGTTATGTACACAAAACTTACAAAATGTTCTTTGCTCTTGCATAAAATGTGTACACAGTATCAATGAGCGGAGAACTTCAAAGTTTTTATGGGTTGCTGCTGGCATGGACCTTTGTTGATTGAAAATAAAATACCTTTCACTCTATTGTTCTGGTAGCAGTTTTAGAAGTTAATCATCAATCCCTGGTGTTTCACCCTGTTGTATTCTGGAGGCTATTCTAATGGCTTCTTCCAGAGACTGCTGCTCTCCAAGCTGAAACAAATGCATTTAAATATAAATAAATCCGAAATGTTACATATGGATATAAATGTGTAAAAAACAGAAACAAAAAGATGAAACCAAAGATATGGAAACAGATCAATACTTTAGTGTGAATAAGTGTGATCAATAATGTCACACCTCTCCTGGGTAATATATACTAGCACCTATCTAATCAGCATGACAATTAAGATAGCTTCTGATAGCAGATTGAACTGAGTTTCTATGTATCTACCGAATACATTTTCTTCAAAGAACTGCATGGTAAACACATTTCATGACATACAAACTAGATGATATTTCAACTTGGCAGACATAACAAAGCTAAGATAAAGCTTTCAAAAGCCATGGTGGCTGTTGTATTACTGTTTAACACTGGTAAAGCAAACAGACATCTTCATTTTTCTTAACTCTCTTGCAGAAAGTCAGCTCTTTGGAACACCATATGACAATGTATATAAAAAGTGTCTACTTATTGCAGAATCCTGACTATATAAAAAAGCAGTCATGATGACACTGTTCGATTCTACAGTAGTTCAGAGAGGAAATTATCTCGTAGTTGCAACTACAAAGCCATCGGTGTATCTGGCGCTGTCAGAAGCAACATCAACCGACTCTGAATAAAGACAATTGGTCACAATTTTGGGAAAGACTCCATGGAGTTTTATAACATATACACCATGAACATACATCCAGTGATGGGGACACTGAAGACAACCTCAACCTAACAAAAACATAAAGCTGGCCATTACCTATTAGCTCGGGAGAAAGATGTATGAGAGTGTGAAAAGTAAAATCAGATTATTTGACAAATGGGTAGACCTAGTCGGACAGTTCTAAATATCACTTGTAACTTGTTTTTACAGTCACTGGATATCACATTCCGGAGCCACTCAAATCCAGAAGAGATCTGTTACCACCTCCTTAGGACTTCAATCTATCAGGCTACTGGCTTTAACAGTATTTAGAAAACAAATGGATTCATTTGCTAGTATCGAAGTAGAAAAGAGAAACAATCAAGAACTCAGGAAGAATCAACAATAATTTAACTTTGATTTCTCTCTCTTCTGTTTGTATTGTATATTTTAAGTTTAATTAATATAAAGATACTTCACCAAAAGCTTCAATGCTGGTAACAAGAGAGGGGCATGTGCAGTGTGCCTATGTTTTCCTTTAATTCGAAGGACACAATGCTGAGGGGGCAAGTTACTTTTTCTTCCTTCCTCTCATGCAGACAATTGGCTTATGATATGCTTTCCCTTACATGCAGTTTTGATTACTGTCAACTTAGCTCAAAAGACAAGAATTCAGAATTAAGAGTTTCTTAACTATTAGCATCTGACCTGCTATTTTGCATTTAACAAAGGAGAAAATAACAATCTCTCATTTCTGCTTGAAGATATTAACACAATTCCTTTCAATCTGATCTCTTAAGAGAGTACCATGCATACCTACACTTAAGACTGCAGCATTAATCCTGAGACTCAAATGTCAAATGTTTTGATCTCATAGTAGTTTCAGCAAATATGAAGTTTGAAGGAACCAGACTTAAACTGCTGTTACATGCAAAGTATATTTTACCCCTTAGAAATGAAATTTTTGACTGCATTTTTGACATTTCCTTTTCTATTTGCAGCTATTTCCAAGAACCTTCCAACAACACATATTAACTTCCACTGCTCAATACCAATTTGTTTAGAAACTCTTTCAAGCATCTCCTCTGCATAGCCACACTGCTGTTTCTCTATATTGGTATTAGTCAGAGCTAAGGCCCATCATGCAAACCATACTCACAACAGTTGCATATAGTTAGCTCCCTTTGAAATTCATAGTGTGTATGACATCCATGAAAATTATCTTCCTCCTAATATACACACACGTATATACACACACGTATATACACACACGTATATACACACACGTATATACACACACGTATATACACATATATCTATATCTATCTATATATCTATATCTCTCTATATATATATATGAAAGTATACTGTTTCAGGACGTATGGGTCCTGTGATTTTCAACGTTCTCTGGAACAAAATGTGTGTCTGTGGTGATACCCAGACAATAGGATCAAACCCACAAAAAGTGTTGAGTCCCAATGCCACAGTAGATCTGAATACAAAAGTAGCTTCATTACATTCCCACTGGACATTTATCCACATAGTTAAGCACGGAATGAAGAGGGCTATGAGGTGGACCAAAAGTGTTAGGCACTTTGCAGGACAGATACTACTATGCAATCCCGAATTTAAACTAATTCAACTCCTTCTATGTCATACTGATTTTAAAATTGGCTTCTGTCACTGGAGTGTCAATTTCCCTGAGATCCTTCAGTCATTTAAATGACATTATAGTCAATGGTCAAATAAAGAGATGGATTTTTAAAATAAGGAATCTTTCAGATTTAAAATTTCCAAAAGCTTCTATTAGTCTACCATCATATCATATGTAACAAAAACCCCAAACAAAACAAACCCACAGAGTTAATTTAATGTTTGACTAAGGTAGCATATTTCTTCTAGAAGTTTTGTTCAACATTCCATCCAGTCAAGCCAAGCTTCCCTCTGAATAAACTGTTGATGAAAATGCTTGTTTAGGTTTTGGTTACTTTCTAGATAAAAGCTTAATTTGTGATTGGTTTCCACCTTCTTTTAAATTAGCCCAATTTAAACTAAACTCTTTCATACCTGGAAATTACTCTTTCATTACAGCATTTGGAAATGTGAGGAACTATTTACAGAGACTGCTACTTGCACTGTGCTGGCTTGACACACAAACAGAAGGTTAGTATTTCCAGAGATTTCTGATTAATCTTTCTATGTAACTCTTTACATTTTTTCACTATTAGGATTTTAAGGTTCATAAATTCAGCAATTTTTATCTGTTGTAAGTTCAGAGCAATTTAGCCTTGAGAGTTTGGCTTTATATGTATCAGTTCTATATGTAATGCTGAAGGATGAATGAAAGTGCTTTTCCACTGAAAACCTGTGACTCCATGAACGACTCAGTTGACCTGAAGGTTGGCCCTCCCCTAACCTCCCCCTTTTTTGGAAGTTCTACAAGTAGATTTGGAAAATCATGTGCTTTTTAGTCCTCTTCCTAATCCTATATATTATTTAAAGTCTGAGATAATATGATTATGGACTAATACGATTATTTTTTCAGGGGAGCCAACCTTCAAATCATGTTGCTACATGACTACGAGCTTCCGGCTCTGGAAGAAACACTCAAAAAATCATTTATCACCATCTCACCTGTACTGCAATTTGTGTTCCATTGGATGTAGCCAACAATGTAACAGGTCTAGTTTCTGTAGTCACTAAATGGTGCCCATGTTGCTGATGTCCCATTTCAGATGAGGCACTATGAAATGCTGCTAAGTCTTGAGCCACTATAGCAACCTTCAAAACCAGAGGAAGAGAATCAACAGGATGACAGATCTGTTACTGATCTCATACAACGGTTATCTTCAAAGTTAGAGTTAAATTTGAAGCTGTAATGATTCCTAAGCATGAACTATCGTGCAAAAGCAAAATTTTTTAAGGAGGGTTGCAATCATTGTGTTCTCAAAGTTATCTGTTACCTCTCAAAGTATAAATATCTTCAGAATTGCATGGAAGTTCAATAAATGTACCTTTAAGCCTGTGATTAGTTACCCATACAGAGCACAGTGATTAGTAAGTATCTTAATTTTCATGTGGTGCATTTTTAGAACAGTGGAATGCATTTTAACTTAAAGATTAAGAATTCTATCACTATATTTCTACTAAAAAAGCTACTGTATGTGTATATTAAAACCAAAACTGTAAATATATAGTTAAACAAGTTTTTCCCTCTCTGCAATAAATTACAATCCCATAACATTAAGTGATAAAGTTACAGTTGATACTGGATTCTAGTCTTAGCTCTGCCACTCATTTACTATGTGACTTTGGGGAAAACACACACCATTTCTAGGTCTTATTTTACATACACCTAAATGAAATACTGTACTGGTACCTCAGAATTTTTTCTTGGTGCCTAATTATTGTTTGTAAAACATTCTGCCATATGTTGATGCAAAGGAGTAGAACACATCACACTTACGAGGAGAATGCTATGGTCAAACCTTGAAAACCACTTTACTTAGATAATTCTATGTGAATAACAGAACTGTGATGGCTTAGTTGCCTATTTTATATCATCTTATAAAGGAAGATTACACATGTACACAGGATATCTTACCTGCTGTCCTTCAGTGCCTTCTGCAGTAACCATCGCTACGGAATGTGTTCCTGCAGAAGAGATGACAGCATCATGGGCAGGGACTGTGATGGTGGTGCCATCTTGTGTTACCATAGTGATGGTATTGCCAATGGCCTGCATATCTGCCTGGGATATGTTGACCTGAAACACAAAATAATTCCTGAAGTTAAAAAAGAAGGTTTGATTGCAGCTGAAGTCAGACCCGAGTCTTAACTTTTGGCAACATAAGATATATTTTTAAGTAAGGTTTGAAAAAAATGATGATGTGCGTTTGAAGTATAACAGTAGTTATCAAAGAAATTCCTGATAGTTGATTCAGCAGGAATGCTCCTGCTGGATCAATTTCTTAATTTGAAACAAAGCGTTTAGCAATTCAGAACAAGAAGGAAACTTGTTCATAATTAGCAGGAAAAGATATTTAAAGTCATGTTAACAAGTAACGACATACTGGCCAGAAGGTCTAGTAGCCATTATTCCACTTCCTAACCAGCATGCTCACACATTCCTTCAGAACCACTGTTACTCTTTGGCCAAGTCCCCATCTTAGACAAAGAGCCTTTATCGCATTCATCTTACTGATTGGGATCTAATATTCCATGACCTTTCACACTTACCTGTTCACAGAAATAAAATGACGGCTCTCAGTACTAAGATAAAGGATGCACACTTGCCCCCAGAGTCTACAACTCCATGTTAGTCAGATCATATCCCAAATAACTGCATGATAGGTTATCTACGCATGTGTCTTACATAATGGACAATGTGACTCAAGGCAGTACCACCTGATATACTTTTATCTTAATGGAATTACTAAAGAGACCTGTAAGGGCTTAGAATTTAAACCTCGAATAAACATTTCATAAAAAAATAATTATATAATTTACTGATCTCTCCAGTATAAATGCATCAGGGCATCAGATATGTGATTTAATGTCCGATTTACAAAGTAATAAAACATCCCAGAACTAAAGTCAAGCTGAAGGATAATTTAAATAAATGCAAGAACTCCATGTCAAGGCTTCTACACACCCTCATTTTAGAGATTAAAAATGCCAGTTACTTAGTATTGCTGGAATGTTCAGGGCTGGCAGTATAACAGTACCCTTTAATATTTCATTTCCAGTTTTAATTTAGAAGATATTTTTCATACGCTACTGGCATTTCAGCTACCTTTCCAGCTGAGATATAAACTTTTCCCCGTATGCCTTCCGATATATCGCCATAGCTAAACAAGAGAGTTCTGCTGAAATCCCCTCCCAATGAAATTTCATATGTAATCCTTAAAAAATATATCCATAGGAAATTTTAAGTGGAGGTAGAACCAAAGCATTCATTATCCTCTTGTTTATGGAGACCCAACTCTAAACATATCCTGATCCAGCTCTAAATAAGCTTCTTTTCTTAAGAAACCCATATACATATTTATCAAGAATCCTAACTGATTTTAGAAAGCATACGTAATATCTGCCGCAATTGTCAACATATTTGTCAGCTCTTTAACACCATGGTTACTTACATGTTGTGTTCCATCCTGGGATATTAGTGCTACTTGTTGACCTAACCCTGACTGAGTAACTGTAGCAACCTGTGCAGAAATTACATCTTCTCCCTCTACACCCGTCACATATGTTATCTGGGATCCTTTGAGAACATCTTCACCTTGACCTATTTAATAGAAAGAAGGCAAGAGGGTAGTTTACATACTCTAAATGCTGTCAGGAAAGCAAATGACAAAGATTAAGTGCCAGCCTGGTTTGAAGGTTTTAAACACTCCAAAGAAAAATTTTAATGGAAAGATGAGAAAAATCAAAAAAAGAAAGATACCAAAATCAAGTCAGAAAGTCTGTTGTTTTGGGAACACGGGGTATAATCTTTTAGCAATGAGTTTTAACACACTTAAACACTACACAAAGAAATTATACATGTAGTTTATATGCAAATATTAAAATGGTGACAAACATTTCCAAATCATTCATTAAATGCTGACCTCTCCATATGAGAGGTTCAATGCAAGCACAACTAGCAGCTTCTTACAAGTTATTAATTAACAAACATATAGAAGAACAGTGATGCCTTTGTGTGAAGATTTAAGTTCACTATCTTAATAAATGTTTAACCTTAGCAAATTTATCTTATCATTCCCTTAAAAGAAGGGATTAGACTATAGCAAATCTTCTTGAGATGCATTCAGTGCAGTTTCCCACATACATGTTATAAAACAAATTTTCTTACCAAAAAGAGCTTCGCATTTTCAATCAAATCTAAAAATCACAATTTGACAAGTGGTATTTGTCATACCACAGTACTTCCTTCAGTCTTTTACAGGCATAGAATTCAATATTCATGATACCATGAAAAATATATTCTAAGGAGTATTGTAGCACATGAGTTTATTTTCTTCTTTGCCTCTAGGACACTTTACAGAAACTGCTATTAACCACAGTGAAACAGCTGTGCTGAAAATCAGGGTGCTGCAAAGACAGATTTTTTTTCCTTTTCTCAAGGAAATGCCTTTCCTCCTGCATAAAAGACCATATAACACCAACCATGGTGTTACACATACTCTTAAAAAAATCCAGAAGAAAAATCCAGTAGGTTGCAAACACAAACATTTTAGACTTGCACAGGTCCCTTCCCATATTCACATTTATAGGAGTTTTGCTGGGACTGCAACTCAAATTTCTCTTATCCCCAGGACTGCTATAAATGAGTTTATGATCTGGTCAATTACTCTCCCAGTTTCTGTTTACAAGTTGACTACCACACTAGAAAGCCCTACAAATATGTTAAATAACTTCATTAAGTACTTCAGATTTTTATCTATGCTTTCATTTCCTTAGCTATAAAAAACCCAGCAAAATATTACCCAGCCCATTTTTTTTACAAGAGATTCAAAGACTGAAACTCTAACCTGGAGGTGGCTCAAAAAAAGCCTCTTGTTCTTCTTCAATGGGCTCTGTGTCATTGTGTGCTGTCCGCTTGTGCATAGCAAGTGTAGAAATCTGCTTGTATGTTTTTCCACAGTGATTACAGTTATACGGTTTGGAATGAGTATGTACAACATGATGTTTGTATAAACTGGAATACTCTGTAAAACGTTTATCACACCCAGGAACTGTACAGACATAGGGCTTCTCCCCTGTATTGAAAGACAAAAGGAATAAAGATAAATTTATCCAGGACACACAGAAAAAATGGTCAACAAATGATATTTAGTGACACATCTTCACTACCAACCATACTTCAATTTCAAATGCAGCAGTGAAGCTCAAGCTCACAAAGTTTATCGATGCAGCCTCTCACTGTTTTGTTTTTTTTTTAAAAAAACCCCCCACACTACTGCCAGTGAAGTTGGGCCCTTTATTCTCCCTATCATTCCATCTAAAACATCCTTCTGATGAGGACAGGATACATGCTGAAAGCTGTTATGTCAGTTTGATATTGATTGAGAATTTTTTTCTTTTATTACTGGAAGCCCCATACCTTTCCTCACTGATAAGGTATGTCAATACACTAGTACAGTTTCACTTTTGAGTCTTTTAAGCTCTGAAGAAATCTATAGGAAGCATATGTTTAAACAATTACAGTTTGATGTAACACCACTTTTCATTTAAAAATCAATGAAACAAATGTCCAGATTACATTATAAACTAAAAAGGTAATTTGAGATACAAAACATACCTCTATGAAACTTTGTTCTTCTGTAAAAATGTAAGGCTACCAAGATGATATGGCTATCGCTGGCTTTTACTTTTTAGAACTTCTGAATTTGTGCTGATTATTTCAGCTCACTAACCCTGCCAATCAAGTTGGATAAGTATTTTCACCTCTGTCTATAAAAAGGTTTTGACGACCACTCCAGCAGCAAGGAAAATACAGCTAGCATGGAAGGATGCTCACAGTGGTGAGCCAAGTCAAGCTCAGACTTGCGCTTTACTGTTATTTAAGAAACAACTCACAATAGAAGCAAGCCCCAGAACCATATTAAGGATTGAGCACAATGTCCACTGAAGACAAGTTTTTTCATTTGTTTTATAGAACACTGTATCCAAACCAAAATTATTCTGCCTTGACAGCAATGCAGGAAACCTAACTGCTTAACTATCCTCAGCTGACAGGAGACAGGGCCCAAACAAAACTACCAAGCCAGGTCACGTAAACATGACTATGCAATTACAAGGCACCAAAACAGTGTTCTCAGGGGGAATGACACAGCCTCTCCCAAGCAGATTACACTTCAAAATACAAAACATTGCTCATTATACCTGTGTGTATCCTCACATGATTCTTATAGTTAGTTGCACTGGCAAAAGCTCTCCCACATCCTGGCTCTGTACAGTAATAAGGCCTTTCGCCTGTATGTGTCCTGATGTGAACCTTTCTAATATTAGATGTTGTGAATGACCTGCCACATCCTTCAAATGGACATTTAAAGGGCCTTTCACCTGAAAAAAAAGAAAAGGTACACACACACAAGTTATAAAAGAACAAAAATCCTAAAGTTACAAGACTGAATGTAGGAATCTAAAGCTACCTACTTCTCTCTCTTTGAGACCCTCAGTCAGAAATACCATGAACATGGAGTATTCTACTGTTTAGCCAAAACTGGCAAAATTCAGGAAAATCATACAATGTGTAAGCTAAATTATAAAGCATTTAGATTAGTACTTTATGATGTATAAAACAGACTCAGTTGCTTGGATTAGCTTCCACACTGTTCATATTCTAACATGTATTTAGCATCCCTCCAATCATAATACATACGTTATCCAAAACAAGTATGTCATGCCATTTGTACATTTGTCAACTGAAATTCATAAATGAAAAAATACCTTCATGATTTAGCATATAACCAAGATACAAATGGATTAGTAAAACTCATAAAAAGCACTTAACTTTGCACGAGAACCACTAACTTTCTAAAGAGACAGCCCTGAAACTTGTTTCAAACCCTAAAACGAAAGCAATCACAAGTACAGATTCTTTTAAAAATAAGACTATCTCTGCAATATAATTTAAGCACAATAACTTCCATCACTGCACCAAAGCATTTCACCATGAACACTAGATAAGGTCAGCCCCTGTCTAATACCCCTGACCCTTCAGATCTATCAAAGCACACAGAGGGGAAGAGTGAAGGGGGTTAACTGGAGAAGTTCGAGCCACCTGATGTGCTATCCTGCTGTAATTTCACACTTCCTACAGCTAAGTACATTCCACCCACTGTACTGCTTACCAAAGAGAAGAATCTGAGAGTAAAAGAGGACAGATTACCACTGCAGATACATTAAATACTTGGGAGACAGAAATAAAAAACAAAGTCCTGATAGAGACATTAATACCACAAAACTCCAAAGTAGTTAGCTCCTTGGCAGAAGAAACTATAATTCACTCCTTAGCACAGCCATTTCGGGAAGGTTTTTCAGCTTCCTGCCAAGGCAGTGTGCGTGTATTAAGCGTACACGCCTCAGTGTTGTGTTACCACGGCTCCCCTAATCCTTGCTTCAGCACAGGACCTTAAATCATGCCTGAAAGTAGCAGGGTTGCAGAGTCAACCCCGCCCAACAACAGACCCGGCATTAGAACCGAAAACATATTGCTCCTAAAGAATGTCCTCAAGAATGTCACCCAACCGGTTGGTGAAGAGAGCCTTTAAGTTTCTAATGTACTTGTTAGAAAAACGACTTGTTTCCAGATGACTCAGATTTCTAGCACTAGAAATGCAGAGCAAGTCAGACGCCTTCAAACCCTACCCCACAGCAGCTATGGAACCATCCACACCGGCTTTTCTGATACCAAAGTAGTATGACTAGGGACGTCATGGAGGAACCCGAGGTAAGCATTTCATGGCAACAGAAAGTGAGGCTGGACTGCCACTGAAAGAGAGGGAAAAATCACTCTTGGCTAAAACAGGCATGAAATGCAGAAAGCACTAACCCTGCTCTACATGATAAAAGAACTAAAAGGTTTCAGAGCCATGGGAGAGAGTGGGCAGAGCCCAGACTTGCCTCCATCAGGTGCACTGTTGCAGCTTGCACAGGGTATGAGCACACACTGCTCCATCCATCTGCACAAAGGACCTGGTGAAATTATCTTCTCATTCTCTGGCTTCCTGCAACTACTCATAAATCTAAAAAAAGACACTGCCGAACTCTGATTTTATTATTAACATTGTTCTAGTGGGTGAATGGCCACATAGGGCTGGCTCAAATCTGTTGTCTCAACTGCTAAATTAGATTAAAACAATTAAATTACCATACAACTTCTATGGCCACAAAGTAGTAATGAAAACAGTCTACAGCTAATCAAGTTTTTGTACATACTACAAAAATACTTCCGTTCATAGTCTGTACTTGATGTACTACATAACATCAAACAGTTCTCTTCCAGAACTGAAAACAGATGACTCCTATGTCTTCATCCTAATGACCAATTTAACACCAGGATAACACTAATCCCAACAGACTGCCTTTGAATACAGAAATCCAGGAAAGCAGAATGATCTTAATCTTGACTTTTTATATTTTTTATTGCGTGCTTTTATTTCCCACACGCACTGTTCTTTTCAACCTGAGGAAAACCTATTTCTTTTGTTCTTTTTTACTCCAAGATTCAGAAAGTTCAGTGGAAAAACCTGGTGTTCTAGCAGAGAAGTAAATCTACTTCATGGAATAGGTTAGCAAGTGATAGATTATTCTTCCTCCATTTCAGAAGCAAAGGAGGCATCGTGCAACTTTACACATGTGTGCACCCATAAAAGTTTTGCAGAGTGTAGTGTATGCTGTCTAGAATTTGTGTTTTGGCTTTCAGATGAATCTCTTTTGTCAAAATGTAAGATTTGTGGGTTTATGCATTTGAAAGTTTTAGTAACAGTTGGTTTTCTATTAGTTTTATTCATTTTTCTGCTGCAAGAAGAGAAAGGAGAACAGGATAACAACAAGCTCCAAACTACCAACCTTCGTGAAGCTGGCATGCGAGTTATCTTAAAGTACCCAAACTTAAGAACACCAATGCCATTTCTAAAAGGCAAACCATGTTATTGAGGAAAAATTCCTTGTTCTGTTACAGCTGCAAATGAAACTGTAAAGGCACCAGGTAACTCAGTGTCAGTGTGATACACTGCAGTGGCAGTATGAACGCTTCAGCACTTCTCCCAAGAAAAGCATGTTAGATTTACAGTAAATGCTTACCATCCTGAAATGCTGCTGAGCTCACTGGGCTTTGGAAAGGGAATATACACAGGCTGATTTCGTAAGTATAAAGTCACAGAATGATCAAAGAGAAAAAAAACCACCTAAGAGAATTAACAAAAAAGTAATGGTGGATAATAGTACCTGTGTGGGTTCGGATATGTTTCTGCAGGTCTCCTGAAGTCTTGAATGATTTGGTGCAATTTTCTTCTGTGCACCGATAAGGCTTTTCACCAGTGTGTGTTCGGACATGACTTTTTAAACCATACCCTGAAGATCAAACAGGATGTTATAATAGTATTAACACAACATTAGGATACTCATAAACCATCGCCATCAAAAGCTGTGTTTGCCATTTCAATCAGGAAGCTCCCTGATGAGTAAAATTTGCTGTTTCACTCTTCACAAGCTCTTCATTCTAACATACAGAGCAGCGGAACTCTAGACACAGATTAGAAATTCTTTCATCCTTAATTTATGAAGGAAATACACTTCCATAATGCTTCCCCTTCCCTTCAAAAGCATAAACTGTAGTGATTATAACATGGACAAATACTTATTTTTTCTTCTGAAGAATGTGTATGCTTTGTATTCCATCTGTTTTTTATCTCCTACCACTACTGTCATGAAAATGACATTTAATTATTTGCTCATATAAAAATCAGTATCATTAATGAAGTCAGCAATAAAAGCTCTACTGCTATCTGGGCTCTAAATTGTTCAAATTATTTTAAATGAAATTATTAACACTACCACATATATAGGTGCCAGCTAACAGCAGTCATGAACACTCGTTGCCTTTAAGATTACTTTTAAGAACACATCAAAAACTCGACCAGTCTAAAGTGATCTTTGGATCAGGCCCTCTGTAAATTATTTTGCAAAAAGCATTTTCTAAAAATTTTCCTTTCTGCACTTCCTTGAAAAGATGGTGGCTAGAGAACCCTGAAACAGCTATTTTAGAAAATGAGCTTGAATTTTACTGGTCTCCACAAGGGATGTATATATCTGCAAAATAAAGTAACAGTCTGTAAGAAGATGGCACCTGCTTTAGTTTCACAGTGTGTTCTCACTACATCCCTAAAACAGCTGAAATGCCTATTTTTGACGTTTTTTAAAAAACATGAAGAATGTCTACCAAGTAAGAATTAATTAATGTTTAGCATCTAAACCAAACTCAATTTCATGATCCAAACCAGGAGAGTTCTTAATATTTAAACTAAGAACATTTGGTACTTAAAATGAACTTTATCAGAGGTAAGGATTGCTGAACTACAGTGGTACAATGGCTCTGACCACAAATACAGTATTGATAGATAAACAGCTGTTTATAGCCATACATCAGTCTGTTGCAATGAAAGAGAATATTTAATTATTTAGTTCTGAAATCCCTTTACAAACACTACGGAATTAAACTCAGGTGCAACCTTTTAAGTGTTGCTTCTCTTTTGAGCTTCCTCAGCAGCATTTTTTTTTGCTTGTTTCTATTCAGAGAAACAGTATTAAATGTATTAGATCAATTATTTTTAAAAACCTTAGCTTTTTTTTAAAAAATAAAATAACTTTTCCAAGCATCATACTAATTTACATTCAAAATAAAAGAATAAATTTGAAAGAAGTTTTGCTCTTTAAATTTCTTCCATGTTTCATTCTTCAGAATTGTATTTTGCACCATCAAGTTAAATCTCAGGGAGAGCACCATATATGAACAGAGTAGTCTAAAGTTCACTTCACGATAAATATCATTCTTTGATATAAATTCAATGAAGAACATTTAAAACAGCATCTTCCATCAAAGTTCTTTTCAAGTTTGGAACAGAAGATCAGGTATTTAGCCAAAAAGTTCAGCTTCTTATTATCACCTCATTTAACATACACATTTAGTTTCTTAAGCATATTTTTTCAACATAAAATCTGACTGTAGCATGACAGGTGAAGAGCGAGGCAAAGCATCAAGTATTTCACCTCCTTCCTTTTTCCATAACAAGAGTTAAATCCTCTGTCCTTTCTACATGCTATGCTAGTGGAAATGGTGACATTTTTTTTTTTTTCAGCTCTCCTAACCAAGTTCTTTACTCAGCAGTTTAATAAAACGCAGTATTCAAAACTTATTTTACACAAGCACTAACAAGTTGTAGGAGCTAGTCTACAAAAGATTACCTGTTGCAAAAGCTTTGCCACATCCAGGATGTTCACACTGATATGGTCTGTCTCCTGTGTGTGACCTTTCATGTACCTGTCAAGACATCCAATACAGACTTACTGAAAAGTTGTATCTGATTACTTCAACACAGAAAGTTATTCTCAAACACAATATATTTAAATTTTCTTCCAAAGATTCACATTCAAGTGTCTTATTTTTGTCAGTGATTAAAAAAGTAATGAAAATGGTAACAATGTTTTCCCTAAAAGTAAATGTATCTCTTTCCAAGGTCTAACCTGATCCTTTCAGTCAGTTTTGCACAAACCATTTCTGTAAATACACACAGCGTTGCCATAGTGCAACTACATTAAAGACAGGGTGCAAACATGCCTCAGAGCCCACTCTCTATCTGATTTTTGACTCCACCGAGTGCTCCTAATGATCCTTTTATACTGCAGAAAACCTCTACGGCAAGGACACCATTTTAACACATAATCCACAGTCAATTACTCACTGCCTCCAGAGTGTTTTGACAGAGACAAGGCAGCACTGCAAGGACTTTACCTCATCAGCAAGTGATTATCTCAGCCTGAGCTGGAATGTGAACATCTCTACACCCTTACTGTTTCAGTAATTCCTTTACTTAATTCAAAAAAGGAAGAGAATTGAGAAGTTGCCACCTGTAAAGAAAAGATGTTCCAGCTTTTCACTTTGAATGCTGGATTGAAGCGTTAAACTTTGTATTATGATGGTAAAAGCTTTCAAAAATTTGAGTTTTTGAATGATCATGCATATACATAAAGCATATAAAGTGAACACTGGATTTCAGAATTTCTGTGACACTGTTGGTAGAAATTATCTCACAAGAGATTTCTCACATGCTGGCAATATAGGAGCCTAAGAGAAATCCCACACCTACATCTATCCAGAATACAATGCAAAAATCAGCTGAGCACCTGGGACAACCAATTATTGTGAAATCAATCCAATAAACGTTTGACAAAACAGCATAATTGCGACTGACTCTCTGTTAATTTCTGTCACTTTTAACCACATAATCTGTCGAAAAAAATCATGCTTGCCAAGTAACAATGCTCATTTTACATCTCATCACCTTAAGATGGTGGGCTGTTGTGTACAGTTTTCCACAGCCATCATAATCACAGCGAAAGGCTTTCTCTCCACTCTGCTGAGATTTTGCAGTCACTCTTGTTCCATGTCCTTGCAAGACAATCTTAATTTGAAAAAAAAAACCAAAAAACAACCCACAATGAATCAGAAAACGGATCACACACTTTACTTTGCTATCAAGTCAGAGCTGATTCTGACAGGTTTCTTTTGTCTCTCTTTGCTATACCATGTATTTTTTAGTCCTCAATAAATAAGTAAAAAGCAGTTCTAATGAAACTGTAAAACGTATTTACTTGTAGCTAGCAAATTTAAATGCATGCATTAATTAGCCAAATAACAACAAAGTGAAAAATAATACGAAATATCAAGCCAGTGGTAAAATGACCAAATTAGTAGACAGAAGAGGCATAGATTACATCTAAGGCACTGGATCCCAAGGGAGATAAACCATAAATCAGACCACCTTCAAAGGTAAGTTCATCAAAGGCCAAACAATAATTAAATCCACTTATAATGAGAACTTTTTGAAAATTAAGGAAAGCATTTTGTACTTTGTCAGTGATGCATGTGTTTTGATCAAACTAACTGAAGCAATCTGAGCTAGGTTCTACCCTCTGGGATGACAGAATAGGAAAATATACAGAATAGCTTTGCGATGCAACTTAAACTCCTTTTAAAGGCTTCTTCATACACTAATATGTAAGAAACAGTCATACTGAATCATACATTATGACTGAAGAGGAAGAAACCCAACTGTAAAAATTCTGATACAACTGAATGCAAAGTAATTGAGACTATTTTAAAAGGTCTATATCCTTCTTTTAAACTATCCATCTTTTATTACAGATTCAATTCCATTCTGAATTGTCAAAAGAACATTTCACAGAATGCATGAGGTGGGCAGGCACCTGCATCCAGCATTCACATTTTTAACTAATTCTTCTTAGTAAGTACAAGGTCTAGCAAAGTGTCTCCCCTCAGCAGCTGCTCAGTAACCTGCTTTAGGTTCCAATTGCCTGCCATCCCTGAACTCCAGAAACCTCCTGGATTTCATATGACTTGTTGTGATGCTCTTCCAGCAGACACCAGGGTGGTTAGAATCCCCACAAGGTTGTGGACCTGTGAACATGAGACTTCTTCCAGTTGTCTGAATAGCACCTCATCTACTTTTTCCTGATCAGGCACTCTGTAGCAGACAGTCACCACAATGTCACCCACACTGGTCTGCCAACTAATGTTGACCCTTCGGCTACTTACTGGCTCATCACCCATCCCAAAACAGAGCCCTGTGCAGTCCTGCTGTTTTCTCACACGAAGGGCACCTCGCCCCCCCTCCCCGTTTGGCCTCATTAAAAAGCCTGTATCCATTCACTACAGCACTCCAGTCATCTGAACTATTCTGCCACATCTCCCTCATCCCAACGAGACTGTAGCCCTCAGACTTCTAATTCCTCATTCAGATAGATCAGAAAGTGGACTGCAAACAACTTTCCTACAGATTCTTTAGGGGAGATGAAGTTACCTGTTCCCTTCAGACTGTCCGAAGACTAAAGATGCAAAACTGATAAGAAACTTTGAATCAACTGTAATGTACAACACCACCACTTCAGAAAAGCTTCTCAGGAACCATGGGGAAAAACAACCTCATGAATAAAGAAAACTCATCACTAACAATATTGTTTAACCTATGATACCATTAATCACAGAAATCACTTCAATACATTAAGAATCATGAAAACAATGCTTGGTTGAGCACATTCACTTAATCATTTTTTGATTTGTTTTTTTCTCTTGGTAAACCTGCTAGTATTTCTTTGCTATTTCATCATGTAAAAATACGTATATTGTTGCTAAGATCTACTCTGAAGCTGAAGTATGGCAAAGTTTAAAAGAAAATTAAAACAATTCTATATCAGTGTGTTATTTCGAGTATCTGTAAGGAAATAACCAGATACAATTTTACCAATATTGAGATTAATACAAAGGGGGGGAAGAATAAAACAAAAATAGCGCTTAGGAAAAAATCAGTTGAACATCACGAGCATTTGTTCAAATAACTATTTGCAGAATTAATTATGTGTTTCTCACAACGCATTAGTTGGTATGACTTGAGGATTATTAAGAGTTCAATTAGTATTATCATTACACAAGGACAGATATAGTATTAAAATTACTGTTCTTAGAAGATAATGCACTCTAAAACAACTTTAAAAATTCAGATGTTAGGCACAAAATCAGAAGAACAAAGCAAATAAAGCACCTTTACAATAATGCGAAGCTTCTTGAGAGGAACCATGTCCTTCAAAATACTTTTAAACAGACAAAATAAACCCCCCTGAAATTGTAAAAGAAATCAAATGCATCCTGACAGGTAGCCAAGGAGAACAACAAAGGTAACAAAAACCTCAGGTACAATTTTGGTATTATACACCTACAAACTTCAGTCCTATGACTCTGCTTTCATTATGAACAGATGGGTATGACAGGTTTGAAAAGAAATATTGTGTGATAGCCGTTTGGTCACACATAGTCTTTTGTTTTCACATGCAGAAATCACAAAGGGGTTTTATGCTTTTTTCGTTGGTGAAAAACCTAACCAGATGCAAGTTCAAATAACTGTTTAGCAGAATGACATCTGTTTTGTTCTTTTGTTACCTGTGGACTTTAAAAGTTTATAAATATACACTTATTTAACACTATACCTAAATATAAGACTGTTTTATCAGTATGTAATACATTATATAATACATTAAGTAATATATACTAAAACAATAATGTAATACAATGAGTTACAACTACATATCTGTATCTATTTACATCAAGATGTAATCATGATTAAGATTTTCATAGATCATTGATAGATTTGGGACCCTTCACTTGGCCAACTGAAGTCACCTTATAGGGGTTAGAATTTGAGACTAAACCTTCTGAAATATCGATCTTTTTTTTGTCTGGAACATATAATGCTCCATAAAATTAGCACATTTCCATATGCTATATATGTTGTCATATACCTTCAGATTCACTTTGTTTTGAGCTGAGGCTGAAATCAGCATGTAACTGGATACTGGTCACAAGTAATTTTCCTTAATAGCCTCTTACTTCTAGGTAAAACCAACCAAAATCTTAACTTACTCTTCCTTGAATTTTTTGTTTTGTTGAAGTTGTATCCCTATTGCAACCTACAAGTGTGCAAAACCTCTACATTTCTTGATTTTATTTTATGGAATATATTCCAGTACCATCAAAAATGCACACATTAGCTATCTCTCCTTTCACAGCCATGCCACACAGGCAGCAGTGGGGTGTGTGCAGCTTTAAATATTGTGGAAACTAGCTTTTAAAAAAATTAGAGAATTTTGAGGTGAGCCTGTAATTCTTCTTTTCATGGGTACTATACTATACCTTCAAAGATATTTTTCCTCCTTGTCTTGTTCACTGCCTCTTAAAAGGGAAACCCAGGGTTTCTCTGACCAAACCTTTCTCAATGCACTGACTACCATTTCTGATTGATATCTGAACATGTGAGAGTATAGGGGCTTTATTTTTTTTGTTGTTGGTCACAGTTCTTTGAAGGCCACAATATGCTTTGTCTTTTCCTTTGATAAAATATGTTACGATGACAAATACCACTCTCCTTACATAATTTTATGGAGACGTAATAATGTGCACCTGTATTTTCCACTGGCCTTTGAACTTCTAAGTTAGTATTTTCATACTGAAAAAGTTTTTATACTTCTACATACTATCAACATGAATACAGAAAAAGAAATGGAAGTATTCTTCTGTTTCTGTAAGCATTCACAACACTTATCTACTAATCAAGAGCAACACTTGTCTACCCATTACTTGCAAAACCCACAATAGAAGTCAGAGACTCTAACAGCAAGTGGAATCAAAATAAGTCACCAAAGAGAGAACAGTTTCAGGTATATGTCTGGAATTGTCTCTCTTGAGAAGAACATTCATTAACTGAATCAGCATTCCTTCTGCTTTAAGGACTATAAAAAGTCAGTTAATTCTCTGGAAAAGAACTTCTGAAATACTTACATCCTTACTGATCAAATAATCAGGTCATCTTGAAAAAATCTTAAAAATCCAACATAATTTTTAACTACCTTTTAACAGAAACCCCCCCGAAAACAATAAGCATGATTTTTTAAAAATCCTGTGAAAGTATCTTGCACAAAGTGAGAAATATGACCTATCTGTATAGGTCTGAGATCTAAAATTCCTCAAGGGTAGCAGCAGACCCTAGTTCATCACTACACAGGACTTACTTATCATGCATGCTCCTGGGCAGAAAAGACTGAAGAAATAGGTATTTTTAATTATTTTGTATTGGGGTACATACCTGCATTTTTTTATCTTGTTCATTTTCACCTATCATTCCTGTGCCACTAACACTGTCATTTCCATCAATAGACACCTGAAAAATGAAGTTGAAATGGAAAAACACATTTACAGGTTATTTTTATTCATCTGAAAAACAGAGGGTTACAGGCAGTTCCTGAGGGCTCATTTCACAGCTCTCTAGCTCCCTCTTGAAACATGGTTATCCTATAGTACATTAGCTTACATGAAAATCACCACTTGTAGCACCTGCATTATAGAATAGGTAAAGTGAACATCTCAAAGTTGTCTTAAAACAAGGTAGGAAAGACAGCAAGAATCAAGAATGTTAAATTAATACACTGACAAAAGTATTAAAATAGATTAATAAATTTAACAATACTGAGTTCTGACAACAAAAATAAAAAAAGAAAACACTTATTTTATAATAGGGATATATCTCTCACTCCCTGATAAGCTGAATTTATTTGAACTCATTTGGATCAAAATACCTAAGACAATGTGTTACATCTCAATTCGAAATAGAAAAATTGCAACAGCTAAGCAAAGACTCATGTATTGTTCCACAGATTTATTTTTAAAAACAGCCTAAAGAAGAAAAAGGTATTGCTGCTTTTCAAGGAATTTATAGAGATCTGAAAGAGTATCAGATGTTAATTTGCAATTTTTATTTAAATAAAGATATAATTGCCCAGTTTAAAAAAAACCCCAATTAACAACTCTCATATACATCATTCATATACACACATAAGACACTCAAACAACAGTGTCTTATTAATCACTGCAGAATAAACTAATTTCAAGTATACCTCATATCTTTACTTAGACTCCCATTCCTTAATTGCCTCTGTACTGAGCACAGGCATTCACAATACTCTCTGCCTCCATTATACTCAAGGCTAAGATTGATACACTTAGATCTAGCCTAAGCAATGTTATTGTTTTTCAAAATAGTTTGGCAGGAACCCTACGACTTACACCCTTTCACTAAAGAGGTCATAGCAGGCCCCTGAGAATGTTAATGGTTGTGTGAAGGATCGCACAAAGCATCAGCTACCAGCATTTCACTTGGAGACTGAAGATGAACTTGTCCCCTAAGAGGTTTTCAGACTGAACTATCTTTCTAAATTAGACAATTGCGAGCAATATACTTTTGGCAACTCTGAGCTAAAACAGTGAAGAGGAAAGTGCCCAAGCAGAGGCAAGTTTATATTACAGAGATACTGCAAAAACAATCTGCAAGCAGGTAATTCTTGGGTTTTTTTTGGTTTTTTTTTTGGTTTTTTTTTTTAAATAGCCATTTTGGGACCTCTCCTGCAGAATTTTTAAAGGAAGGGAAGAGAACCTGCACAGAAAGGAGATTCAATCACTTCATCCTGAACTGCCTGTTGTTGGTTGAGAAAGGAACTGCTGACATGAAATTAAAAGTTTATCAATACCACTGGACACAAATGATCTAAACAGAATGTGTGTGCATGTATATAGACATACACAAATACCTGGAACTGTACTTTTTCAGCAGCTGAGGTATCACAGGAAAACAGATTTATGGAAGAAAACTATGCGCTGTAACCTCTTCACAATTACATTTCATATCTTCTGACTTGATGTTCGCTAAGAGCAATGATCTCTTTTTCCCTTGGTTGCTCTGGAAGGAAGGTGGCATTGACTTAGCCCAAAATTAAGAGGACTCTAGTTAAGTCTTTGGATGTGTTCTGCAAGATGCAGAAAAGTTGTACTACGCCTAAAGCAGAACCAAGGGACAATGAAAAATGTACGTGTTCCACCTCTTCCAGTGAGCTTCTCTGTGGTCTTCTTGGATTCTTTGTAGAAACTCTTCTTACAGAATTTCTAAACTGATCTTGGGCAGCCTACTGATCTTTAGTATTTCTGCCTGTTATGTAGTACAGAGGAATAGAAAAGAACCACCATTCTCCAAATCCACCTTCAAAATTTTCTTCACGCTTTTAAGTTTTGAAGAGAAAACCTTCAAAGTTAACAAAAAAAGCAAAACACTCAATTTTAAACCTATTTTTTGCAGTACTGGGAGAATTCTGGAAGGACTCCAAGGAAGATCTTTGAGTTCCTCCTAAAAGACTGTCTGAGATTCTAAAGAAAGATTTAGTGTGCCTTCAATTAAGAACACCTATACTGAGTCAACTAAAGGTCAATCTAGCACACCATTTTGTTTCCAAAAGCAGCCAGTAGCAGATGCTAGAAAGAATTAAAGGAACAGGCCAAGCATGTCGTGATACAGTCCCAGAAATATCCTCCCAACCTCCAAGCAACTTGTGCCTTAGGAACTTCCTGAACTAGAAGTCACATGTTGCTACCTAAGAGCCCTGGATACATTTTTCTTCTATGAATTCATCTAATTACTCTCTGAATCCAGGGACATATTAGCATCCACAATATCCTAACAAGCAATGTCATAGCTTAACTTCATGCTGTTTGAAAAAAGTACTTTTCCCTTGTTTTTCTTGAACCTGTTACCTGCAAGTTCCATCTGATGTTTCCTAGCCCTTACACTGGTAAAGACAACATCAAGTCATTACTCTTCTCTTTGACGGTTAAAATTTTATAAAATTCTATCATATACTTACCTTATGTATTTCATATGTTTGGTCATCATTGTTGCCCCTTCCTGTACCTTTTTCAATGTTCTTATACCAGCTGCTATGAAAAGTATACACTGCCTCACTATGAAGCATACACAGACATGAAGTAGAATCAGAAAACCGTATTTCTCCTTTCAAGGGAAAGACAGGGTTGTGACTATTAAGCTATTATTTGCTTTTGTACATGTGCCATTCTACTGACTTTCCCTGAGAGGTTCTAGCAGTAGTTTTCAGAATAAGGTTCTGAGATAAAAGCTTAAAGAAAATAAATAGAATTTTTCCTAGACACGCACAAGTACACTATAGAAAACAAATTCACACTACAGAATTAAGAAACACATGTGGAGATGAACATGACAAAACCACCAATTTATTTGTATTTCTTCTGTTTCTTGTTCACCTTCTCAAATCAGAAACTCATAACATAGCTCCTTGTTAAGAAAAACAAAGTTATGACTGATTTAAACCTAAATTAAATAGTACCCAGGGAACGTGTAAAAGCTTGTCACTACAGCTCAACTAACCTTGGATTACCTTTTATTTCATGAAATATTAAGGCATAGCCAAACACAACACAATCTGACTGGCTCTTATGATCTCCTCAATTATAACAGACAGAAGCATAATGGGAAGAATAGTGTATAAGCCATTTAATTATCCTAACTGGCCTTCTCCCAAAAACCTGACAACTCTCAGTGACACTGGACAACAGATTTTAAAATGTATTCTACTCTTTTCCAGAGGAATACAAGCACTGATGGTAGTCATCCAGCAACTGGGACACGGCTAAACTAATGTCATGGAAGGTGAACTGCCCGTTATTATACGTACATCATGCTTTACAGAAGTCCAGTAAAGTGGGTAAGATGAATTTTGAGCATCATACTATATTTAAATACTGAAAATATGGATCAAAGAAGTTTTTTCCAAACTCAGTAACTGTCCAGTTGTCTACTTTATGCTTCATACCATGCGTTGTCCTTGCCCAGTACAGCAGGCCCTATCTTCCCTATGCAAGGAAAAAAAAATAAAAATCCAGCAATAGTGCCTGAACAAGAATAATTTAACTTTGTCCTTCTTTCCAAACACGGTCCTTTCAAAAAGGCTCCTTTCCAATTCTATATTTTAGAGAAAATTATTATTTAGCTGTCTAAACACTTTCCAAGTAAGTCTGACTTCACATCATTTCAGCGTTCAATCTTCTGTCCTTTCTATGTAATGCTACACACCAGAGCTGCTCATGATAGCAAAGCTGTCACGACAATTTGGTGTTCGCTCTTCTAAGAGTCTGGAGACTCTTAATTATTATTTTAATTTTAGATCACAACTGGCTTTTGCTGCCAAATATCTTGTGATGCTACATTAAAACCTTATGGATAGAGAAAACATCTTTTAGTATACCTTGGCTGCGTATTGCTCCAAAGCACTGATGGTATCTGGGTCAATGGCAGCATCCCCTGTATGAAGACCTGCCACTGTGCCATCAGCTTGAATGGCTAAAATGGTGTCTGACTGCGGCATCTGCACTGTGTGGTGAATGTAGGCAGTAGTGCCATCCTCCAGCTGGACTGCTTGTAATGCACTCTGGTCGTAACTGTCTGAGAAATAACATTACAAAGTGTTATGAAAGAAAAGGAGTAGCAACATCTGCATGTTACATGAGGAACTACTGCTGTTCAGGAAGTGTCTCCTGAAGTCATATATATGTATGAAATATATGAGAAATATAACCACTAGTATACAAGAAATATATAAACATTTCAAATATTACTATGAATAGCACTGATTAAATTTTTTTCAAGACAACAGCTCCTATAGCTTTATTTCTGTACACTTATAAACGTGTAAAATAAATTTTATATTGGTCTAGCTTTATTTACAAAGGAAACGAGAAACACAAATATGCTTTTCATTTTGTATCCACTCATAATAAAATTAAAATAATGTAACACATGTACTGATATCAACTTCAGAGTTTACAATTCATAAACCTGATCATTTTAAGAACAGAATCATGCAAATATGCAAAATAAATAAATAAAATATAGGACAATTTTTAAGGAAGAAATTATCTATTATATTCTCTCCTGATAGCATTGCTGATTGTAGAATGTGACACTCGTTTAAACAGACTTAAAATATCTACCTGATCACTTTTTGAAGAGCAGTAGTGATATTTCCAGGACTAGTGTAATCATCTTCTGCAGAAATCTAAGGTATCATTTAAAATAAACACCTTTGCATTCTTGACTGTAAGCTGGCACATTTTCTGCCCTACTACCTACCTAATGGCAAAATCATCAACAGTATGATCTTTAAAATTTACATCAATCTCTACATTCTTTATCTGATGAAGTATGCATTGACTGATTGTTACTTGCCTTCTCATTTTCACACGGAATTATTGCTAAAATCAGTGTAAGGGCTTACATTGTCTACTAACATGACATATACTTACTTTAATGGGATCCTGGGCTAAAGAAGAATGAAATACACTGGTTGTGATTCTGTGACTGTTTTACATGAGGTCCAAATAAGGAACTAAACCAGTCTCATTTCAACAGTTTCTAGATGTCACAAAGTAAAAGCAACAAGTAATCCACATTGGGAATCAAACTAAATGACATAATAAGTCTAAAAAGAGTACCATATTTTATATTGTTAAGTTCTGTTGAACTCTAATGTGATAAATCAAAAAAATTACCTTTCGAGGTGTGATGAATAAATGCTGTAGTTCCATCTTCCAGCTGAACTGCTTGTCCATCTTCCAGGCGCAAGCTGTCCCCTATTGGAAGAATTAGTGTTTCAACAATAGTTTCAAAAATCAATTATTTGGAAAGATTAAATGCTAAATACCTAGGATTACAAAATACCTTGGATCTCTTCATGAACAGCTATCAAGCTATTATAATTACTGTTAATTACTTAATATAAATATTTATCAGTAATACATTATTTAGAATATATTTCTTGTATTATTACACTTACTGCTTTTAGGCATTGGTACATGTTGAACATAAGCAGCAGAACCATCTTCTAATTGAATCACTTGGCCATCCATTAATTTACCATCTGAAATACACAACTAGAATTCTTACAAAATATTCTGTATGACACATCACAGTAAACACAGAGTTGATACTTTATAGATTAAAATATCAGTAAAATATCACAGAGGAATAATGTTTGGTAAGAGTAAGCACAGTGTGACTATACAGAGGTTTTAAATTTCTGGGATAAAACAGTGGAAAAGGCCTGATGTCCTTTCCAGTAGGCAAAATGTTGATTGGGTTTGAAGTGTCACTCAAGATCATCTCACTTTTGTTTGACTTATGTTCTGCATTTGATACCTGCATTTTATTAGTAGCAGAAATAAGTATTTATTTTATAGTATTACTCTAATACCTGTAACTCCCAGTTGGAACTTCATAAACATTGTACAGATTTTGCCTGACTTTACAATTCAAAGGGGTTTACAATCCAAAAACAGGATTAAAAAGGGGACTACGATTTCAATAATCTACTTCCAGTAATTGACTACCTTTCGAATTGTGCTGTATGTAAGCAGTGGAGCCATCAGCAAGGGTAACTGCTTGCAGACTTACACCTTCCATGTTTTCCAAGTTGTCACCATCTAGTGAGGAAAAAAGTTCGTATTAACTATTATCAGCACCAAACCCTAAAAATCACAGCCACCTTCATAAACGATTACATCCACTTTAAGCATAATGATTTTAGAAATAACAATAGGAAATAGTTCTTAATTGCTTTCTGGTTTTTAAACTTCAAACATATACTAGGGTGATAAGTTCTAGATTTTGCTCTGTAAACATGATAGCTAGAACGTTATTTTCTGTAAATAAAAAAAGTTATAATGTCACTGAATAACTACAAAGTTGAGGTTAGGGGAGAAATATTAATCAGGTCATGAGTGTCAATAGTGAAATAATTATATATATATTTGTACTGACAGTTTTGTTTTGCACATTACTATCGGTCATTAATATACACAAATCTATTTAGAATAAAACACAGATTTAGGAAAAAGGTTTAATCACATAAAATCATAATGAAGCTGTCAGAAAACATCAAGTTTAAACCAATCTTAGATCATAACCAACTCATTTAATACATGCTTAGATATAAGTTACAAAGTGTGAAATAGTAAATCTATAGTGAGAATAAAGTAAGATTTCATATTTCCCATTTTGGCACATTTACATTTCTGTTACCTTAATTAAGAGACCATTTCATTTCAGAATTAAAATACTACATTTAATCAATCTCAGTTAACCAAGAGTAACTTGTGTTATATTTTTTATTTAGAATATAATACTACGTGATTTTCGGAGTTTTATCTGAATTTCAAATAGAAAAGACTCAATAATGTTGAGATATTTTAATCTGAAGGTTCACCTTGCACAGCTACAGCTTCTGTTAGACAAAGGGTCACATGCTGGGCCTCCATTCCTCCTCCAGAAAATTCAGTCATTCCCTGAGAGTCTCGATTTATCTGAGCTAATAACATTGTCTACCTAGAAAGAAAGTATTCACAAAACATTTAAATACAGAACCAGAGCTAGTTAAAGACAATCCAAATTAAATTAATTTTTATATAGCTGCTACGGATATTTTATGTTACCTTCTGTATAAAGAAGATGCAATGAATAACTGACTGACCTGGAAAATACTTCAGAGGAAAAAAAGTTATTTGAAACAGGTAAATATTACCTCAGTTAACTAAGCTATTAAGAACTTCAGGTAGCAGTTACCAAAGTGAAGTGCATCAACCACATTTAGATTTTAGTTAAATATTAATTATTCAACCAATGCATAAAGAATAATGCTGGTAACTACAGTATATGTAATGATATCTTTTTGTCCCCAGAATTAAAATAAAGCTGACAATTCGCTCACAGTCACCAATGACAACAGCAGGCCTTTAACTATACAAATTAAACATCTCTCTTGTGCCATTATGAGATTTAGAATCTACCACACTGGGAAACACACATTTCATTAATAAATCTGACTGAATGATCCAACTACTTCCCTAAACTTTCTAGAAATGGCTATTTAAAATAATAATTAAAAAAATCCCTCCTTGAAAATTATAAAGTATCCCATGATAAAATATATCCATAAGATAACAGGGTATTGATTAGTGAGCAACAGTCGCAACTCTGCATGTATCTTGTAAAACCAGATACAGACATCCCTTTGGCTACTAATTTTTTTAACCAGACATGTAATTTTCAGTATTACCAGATTAAGAAGCTATAAAGGAAGTATGTAACATTGCATTCTACTAACTCAGATGTTGGCTTTCATCACAGGAAAAAAAAAAAAACAAACCCAAAAAACAAACATGCAACAAAAACCACAAGAAAACCTCCCAAAGAGTCACCGAGTTCTGCAAATCCTTCAGTTAATATAACATACACTTAAGAGGTGGATGAAGTGTGTGTGGTGTAGGCAAATCACAAGGAATTGCAATCTAGGCTACACAGCATGAAAGCAACTTTTCCCCCAACCCAGTCTCTTGATACTCAAGAGTTTTTTACAATAAGAAGCAGTCAGATAATCTCACAAAAAGGTTACTGATAAACAATCAAAGCTTTTAATCTCAGTATCATTCTATGACCTGCTATTTTGTATTGCAAGGCTGAAAAGAATGATCTAGGTTTTAAAATTTACTTATGATTACATTTCTAAATAACTAAATTATTTTTACCCCTACAATCCAGAAATCTGCCCCTGAATGAGCAACTCATCAGTGGTCTCCAAGACCACTGATAAACTCATGCTTACATCAAAACTAGAGAGTAATGAAAGCAAATTAGACCATATAGATACTCCAGCATGGCTGCAGTATTTTAAAGGTTTGGAAAACTAATTTAGTCGTTGAAAATTACAGCTGAGTAATATTTTCCAAATACATCCAAGTGACTTTGAACCAGACTGTTTCCTAGAGAAGCAGGAAGCTACAGCTAGTCTCAGCAGAGAAAAAGCTGACCCACACCCAGTGGCTGCAGCTCTGCTGCTTTTGTTGTCTGAGGTGCTTCAACCCAGCGCTCTGCACAGAGCAAATGTGTTGCTACGGTCCAAACCCCGCTAACTTTTAATGGGATGTTATACCAAGGAACCACATTTCCTCTTGAAATTGGACCTGGAGTCTAAATCACCTTGGCAGGTATAAAAATTACTGACAGTTCGGTTAACTGTTAAGAGCTCAGTTAATGGATCAGATAATCATTAATAAAGAAAGTGGAAGGGGTAGCTTTAGGAAGATTTTAAGCCTCCTGAAAAAAAAAAAAAGCAAGTTTTTCCATGCACTACACTGAAAATCATATAAAAACCCCCAGTACTAATGATCAGTTCACAATTCATTAAAACACATGCCTTCCAAGATTAAAATCCTACATAGTATCTATCTGGAACATTAAGGAGATTGAAATATAGGCTTGTAGTAGATAATTTGAACCTTGAACTGTTCTGAGCATCAAAAAGAAAATACAGTTAAAATAGAAACCGAAATACAATTCAGAAGAGGTGTGTGAGATTTTTTTAACATCCAAGAGAAGATGGAAAATTCTTGTTCCCAGCACCTTTTTCAAGAAAGTAAGCTTTTATAGAAAGAGGTCTCTAAAAACAGATGCAATACAACAGAGACAGAGCCAGTACTGAGAAGCCATCCAGTCGAAATCGCATTTATACTAGATGTTTCCGAAGAAAATGAAATAGCAAAGTTTTTTGGACACTATAATCTAAGCAACAAGGAATTGTACAAGGACGTAAGAGACCCTGAGTTCAACTTCTGCTGCCTTCTCCACGTTACTGACTTTGGACTAGTAACTGCTTTCCTTATTACTCATTTATCCTCCCTATCTCAAAAGGGGGACAAAACGCTGAGATAGAAAGCCCTTTACTTGTAAACCAAAAATCGGAAAACATACTGCAGCTACAGGATCAGCTTAAACAAACATTGAAGTGGCTCTATCCTCAGTGTACTGTGCAGCAAGTAAGATCAGAAAATTGATTAAAAGAAAGAAAAAAACAAACAAAACCCAAACTAGACCCCCAAGAAGTTTTATTCTAGACTAGTTTGCAAGGATTGCTTCTCTGGAGATACTACCAGCTTGTAGCAAATTAAATTAATTACAGTATTAAATGCTAGTGATGAACAGACATTGTCTGTTTTCTTAACTGCCAACAGTGTTCTATAGTGCCAATGTTTTCCATTCACTCAGTCTTAAGGACATCTCCCAGAAGTAGGCTGCAAAGCAGCTAGACCATTTCACACACTGGAGAAGAAAGGTTACAACCACTAGTTTTGACTAGAACTGTATTCTGAAATAATTCCAGCAGAGACTGCACCTCAAAGGCCTTTCAGCTTGGGTCTACTTTAGAGTATTCCCTCTGTTAGACAAAGTATCTTCTCAGAAGCCCCCAGTATCGGCCCTTAAAATAAAATAATTCCGTTCCTCCAGAGCTTATGCCTCTTCTCTCAACTCTGGGGAAGTAGAGAGGAAGCTATTTCAATGCAGACAGCTGTGAAGTCCTGAAAGGGTCAGAGCAGAACCAACTGATTGAAGGGTCAATGGCTATTTTGGAAGAAAAAGAAATCTCTAATACATGATAAATTTAAGGGCCACAGGAGTAAAAGTCTTTATTTAAATTATGTTACAGTGTTTGTTATCATAGAGCAGATGAAATAGTTACCACACAGTGAAAAAAATAAGAGTGAACTGCTGCACACAGCAGAACAACCTTCACTACTCTCTATTCCAGATCATCTATACGATCATGTGCTGTAATTTACAGACTGTGTTGCTGTTTTCTCCCAATTCTGACTCCTGTAAAATTACCCCTTCCAATATATCATCTTCCCAATCCTTTGTCCTCTCACTAGATTCTTATCCCCAGCTCCAACCCTTCTTGAAGTATCAGTTTCCTTCTTCAGCCAGTCCTGTCATGGTACCAAACTTCTAAGACATCCTTCTTCCTAAATATAATCCTACCCTTCTTGTCAAAATAATATAAAATACTCCCATGTCCACACTAACTCCTACAACTAATCCCCAAGCCTTCTCTTATTGCTAGGCTGCTCTGTATGTCCATCACACTGTATGTCTATCACCTTCCTGCCTCTTCGACTCAAAATAGTTCGTTCATGTTCAGACCCATCTTAGAAGCACATCCCCTGTAATGTTTTCCCCAAACAGCAAAACCCCAGCTTTCACTCACTCTTTGGTGATGCAGAGGTTTTACTCTCTTACTCTGCTGTGCTGGGAGGAGTACCCTTAGCCAAAAGTGGATGTACTGCTCAATTTCAGCCTCTCTTTTCTCCTCAGTGGAGAAGACAGGCTAACCACACAGTGCTATGAGCTCTGAGGAAGAGAAGGGAGGAAGAACTAAAGAGGACATCAGTTTGGCCTATGTTGTAGAGAAATGGGTCAGGCTGTTACAGAGATACTGCTCTGCTACAGTGTTACTATTTTTTTCTCCTCTAAGATTGGTCAAATACATGAACAGATTGCCAAGAAAGGTTATGGACTCTTTCCATCCTTGTAGGCCTTCAAGACCCCACAGCCTGGGCAACCTGGTCTAATCAGACCTGCCTTGATCATGGCTGGACCAGAAAACCTCTGGAGATCCCCTCCCGCTTAAATAGTTCTATGATACGTAATCATTTTGATGTTTCATTCATCCAAAACAGTATCACCATGCTGTTGGTACATTATCCACCCTGCAAATCTAGTCTCCCATCGTTATTTTCATTCGTTTGCCTTGTTTTATTGAAGCCAGTCTGTTTTCATCAAGTCTCTTTCCTTACCTCAACTTTAGTCAGTCACTCCTTCTCTCCCCTTTTCTACTAACTGGTTTGTATGCTGCTTTCTCCTCAGATTCCGGCAAATTTGTCCCACCTTTCTTCCAATCCAAATGTCTCCAGCTTCTTTCCCTAATCCATCTCACTGATTTTATTTCATTGGCATCACTAAGCTGCTTCTTTAAACCTCCTGTTTGCCAGGACTTTTGTCAGCAAGAACCTAGGAGAGAAAGATTTCCTTTACCCACTTCAAATATGGCAACTCATTAGTTAAAAAGCAACTGAAAGCATCCATTTTTAAGAAAACACATGAACTGTGGGGTAGGGCCTGCATGGCTGCTCAACAAGATTGATGCATGTACATTCTACTTAACTCAAGAGCTGTCCTACAGAAAAGACAGAAATAAGTAAAGGCTTCATCATGAGGTACTCACTGAAGTGACAACTTGAGACCTGACTTTGTGCACTCCTGCAAATCTTCACAGATCATATGCAAGTTGCAGTTTTCAAAGGCACGTTAATGTTGGTATTTGGGGAGACTTTCACAGAACAGTAATGCATATTGCATTCCTGAAATGATTAGTCACCAAAACACCCCTATGGTATTCACGCAGAGAAAATCTTACCATTCTTTAAGATGGTTAAAATACTTCCCACAAAAAAAATCAGCCTGAAACAGAAAATTATTAGACTGAAAAATTTCTGAACTGAAAACAGTGTCTGAAAGAAAGAAGCAACAGCCAGTTGCAAGAAGTGATGAAGGAACAAGTCTTGCATTGTTAGTTACAAAGCAAAAGCAGTTACTGATGCGCACTGCTGACTTTATAATGCTTTTTCACAAAAGCTGCACCAGCAACATAAACCTCCAGTCTATTTGATAGATAAAAAGTCTATTTGATAGATAAAATATGCCATCCAGCAGTGTACATAGCTGCCATTTTTTTACAACCCCCCCCCCAAGTTCTATAATCAGAAAAAGACGTGAACTCAAGTATGCTTTAAATTCTCAACACTCAAAAACCAGTTGACGGATGCAGTTGGGAGTGGGGCAGGAAAGTTGATTAAAAATAAAGGATTTTTCATTAAGACTTCATGAAGTTGCCTACCAAGAGAGCACCTCCTATGTTTTTCCCTCCACTAATATTCAAACAAACAGAATTTTCTGGGTGCTGTCACTTGTTTGGAGAAAAAAATGCAATGTTAAAAGCTAAGTTTTTATGTCAACTCAATATAGCAGCTAAAAACAGGAGTCTCCACTGAAAGCTAGAAATTGAACGACAGAGAAAGAGAAGGTGGGATTTAGGCACCTGAAAGGGCATGCTGCCATGGAGCAGAAAGTGAGTTTGGGGTACTTGAGAACTCTGGCAGCTGAGAAGACAGCCTAAGGAGAACCCACATAGTGGAGAATGTGTCAGTAACAGCTGGAAATTGCCACTTAAGGAATGCCTATACCACTGTACTGCTGGACAGATTAAAAAACCTGCAGTGACAGTAGCAGAAGCTCTTTAGAGTAAACAAAGATGATGCTTAGAGAATGATTAACAGGAAATGGAATAAAGTTTGTAATAGCAGTCATGGAAGAAAACTTACAGTTATAAAATGCAATCTAGAATGTGCAGGAAGAAAAAACAGGGAAAGACAGACAAGAAAGAAACTACTCCAGACGTTCAGCAAACTTGTAATTGTTCACCCTCCTTGCACAGACAGCACTGAGAAGTTTGAAATAACACCCATTTAATTTGAAAATAATCATTACTTTTATTTTTAATACACTTTAAAATAAATGTACAAAACCATAATTATATAAGACTTACAAAAACAACAAATAAAAACCAATCCAGAAAGGTAAAAACCAGCAAATAATGCATAACTCCACAATACTGAAACTTTCCTTAAGGAATTTTAGGCAACTGCATTGCCATGTTTGATAAAGCTGAATCCCCAAACCAGTTCAAGTATGTCAGTACATATAACACAGTTAAGGTTTTTCTGAATTAAATACTGGCTGCATTAGGGTCCTTAAACATGATTGCAAATATCAGTAGTTTCCCAAAACTAGTCTGATTAACAAATTAAAAAAAAATTATCAAAATTAGTACCTACAATTAACATTCTGTTTAAATACAGTTCAACTCATAATTAATATGCACTGCAGCCTTCCAGGTCTCAGTGCAAAAAGCAACTGACATAGATGGAAAAACTGAGTCCAGAGAAAGTTTTTTTAGAGGACCCAAGTATATAGCCTACTAGTTACATAAAGGCATTTGACAGCTGTAAACTCTAAAATAAAACCATGTCAGAATTAAGGCTCTCTAAAATCAGTTCCCATACATACCTGTATGATAATCTTCTCCAGTTTTACACTGGAAATCTGTAGCAGGGTCAGAAATGAAATCTAGAACCTGTGGATCCTTTGATCAAATACTTTTAAGAGATGAGACATGGACTTCTTTCTTTATCAACAGCACTTACCTTTTTCAGTATTTTACCACTGCACTGAAACACTGATTCCAGGATATAATCCGTCAGATTGACTTTCAGTGAATAAACATCACAAACTTGCTTAATGTTTGGCCCTTCTATGTGCTTTCTCCTATAATCTTTACTTCTTTTAGTGTATTTTTCCAGTCTCTTGTAAAAGCAAGCAAAACAATTAAACAGCAATTCCCACCACATTAATCATCCACTGTATAAAATGGAAACAAGGCTGAAATACAGAACAAAAACCCCTTCCAAAAAAATCTGGTAACAATAGTTGGATTCAGATAGAGGGGTAAGATATGCAATTTAATAGCAAATTACACAATTATTTTCTACATAGCAAAGAAATATTGTGAATTATGAACCACAGGCTCTAAGCCTGGCCTGAAGAAACTAATCAAGGCTGACAGAACTGTCAACTGCATAAGCATGACATACACACTCCAAGTGGCAGCACAGCAAACTTGCAGAGTCTCATGGTGCTCAAAGCATTGGTTTGCAGTCAAACTCAAAGCTCCTTTTTTAGTTTTTGCAGTATTCCAACCCTTCTGTTCCACCAGAAGAACATCCTGATTATAATGCAGTTCAAGACTAATTCATTGCCACAGACTTGACATTTCTTCACAAAAAAACATATAAATGCAAGACCAAACTTCTCACTGACATAAACAAGCACAACTCTTCCAACTTCAGTGCAAGCAGTATGAATCACATTTAGCCTCACAGAATTACTTTTTATTCCAGCACTCCCCCAAAGTCATCACTGCACATTCCATTTACATCTACAAATTGTGAATGTCAAAAATATTGTCAGAGATCAATGCTCGCATTTTATGAAAAAAACCCCAAACTGGATTAATCAGTGTAAATTAAAGAATGTTTACAAACCCTCACACTAGTATTACAGTATTTATACTAGTATTATAAGATTATGCATATGTGTGCAATTTCACACTGTGGGAGTGCTAAGGATGCTACAATTTTTGTATGGCACTTAAAAAACTGTAGTCAGATCAGAAAGCCACCCACCAAGAAGTCCTACACATGTGGAGCAGGTTGATCAGGTTGATCCCAAATACAACTGCTAACTTCACGTTTCTTGAACATATTAGAGAAGAAATTATTGGTTAATCAATGGAGGTCAGAGTAGTGCCATTAGCATACTGTCAGCAGTGCTGACAGAAAGCTAATTAAACTCATGCTGCAGCTCTGGGACAAGAACCTCATCTGCAAATGCTTAGTTTAATGATCGCATATGCCTTGGGCAGCACTATTACAACAGCATTGCTTCTAAGTAAACTCCCCCAATGACCAGCACAGCTTCCTGAGCCAGATTTTAAAGATTTGGGAATTTTCTGAGGAATGCAATGCCAAAAATCCTGCATGGAAGGCAACAAGCAATTGTCATCCATACAGCTGTTTGAAGAGGTATACAGACCAGAACTTAAAGCTTTATTAAAGTACAATAAAGCGTACTAATGCACCCACTTAACAATCAATGCACTAAAAAGACAATTCTTAATACACTGCCATGTATATTTAGCATGAGACAGGGACACATAATCTGTACCCAAACATCAAATTCAAGTATGATTGAAACCACCTATGGAATACTTGTATGTGTGTCTGGAACAGCTTACAGGAGTACTGCAACAGCAACTATGCAAACTCACCCACCAAAACAAGCCAGCAAATTTCTCTGAACTCAGGTAGTCCTCCCTGCTCATTTCTTTTCTCCCAGCCAAACCTGTATTATCAATGCTCAGATATACCTTTTTTTCTAAAAAAAAAAAAATTTAAAAAAAAAAAAATCCCCTTTATTGCAGATTCATGGTAATATTTTTAATAGTCAAAAATAATTATGGACAATTATAACATGCATGCTCAGAAACTGAACATTGGGCCTGAGATCAGAAAAAAAGCTGACCCTAAGTCATCTGATTTTCTGCTTTATACTTGAAAAAAAATAGAACGATTAACAAAGCTGAAAAAAAACCCACTTTAAATAATTTTTCTGCACACATTAGTAAGATAAAGCACTAGATTTCAGTCCAAGTGGATTTTCCCCCTGGAAGTCACAAAGTGAAAAACAGACTTAAATCACTTAACCAATGAACCTATGTGTTTTTAAAACTACTGGCTTTTGGAATTTTTTACCATTAAGTATATATATATGTATATATATATATATATACACACACGTATATATATATATGTATATGTATGTATGTATATATATATATATACACACACACACGTATATATATATATATGTATATGTATGTATGTATATATATATATATATATACACACACACACACATACACAAAACACTGGCTACATAAAGAAAGCATCCAGATGACACGTCACAATTGTATTCAAATTACTCCTATCTGGAGTTAAAAAAAAGTTAACTTCTGAAGCATTTCAGGAGGCTACTTAATCCTTAAATCATCAAACCTCTGGTTATATCTGCAATACTGGTGTGTGTTTTAAACAAAACAAGGAACATTTGGTGAACAGGTGAACACTTAAGGGCTAAAAATCTGGAACAAATTTGAGACCACCTATTTTTATCAATGTTTTACTTTTCTGTCAAACACACTTCTGTCAAGGAATCACAAATGTGCCTAATTTACATCACCAAAACAATTAATCCTGGCTGTGCCCCTTCAAATCCTGCAAATCTGCTGAGACTGCCAACAAAACAGGGAATGTTGAGTAGGTTGTTTTGCGTGGTTATGAGTTAATTAGTAATCTTATACCTAAGGTACAGATGTATCAATATTAGCCGTGACAGTTAACAGCAGTGTTTCAGTCTATGCTTGTATTTCAGGAACTAAACGGACAGCCTAATGAATCACCAACCTTTACCCTGAATTGCAAAAAAACCAATTACAAATGTAAATTGAAAAACAGTACATCTAAATATATTGTAAAAAGGCAAAGGTTGGCCTGGGATGCTATGGTATGTACATACATGTTGGAAGCAGCAGAGGAGTTACAAGAGATAGCATGGGAAGCAGAAGTCATGGGGATGGATCAAAGGTACAAGTCAGAATGCAGACAGGAAGAAAGCAATGAAGAAATTGGACAGCAAGAGCACTGAGAAGTCTTCTTCACATGTGCATTCTATCCATTACAACACCTGAAACTGGAAGAATTGCCCTTACTATCACAAATGTGCTGTTCGCTTTGTGTGTGGAAACCTATCCAAATTCAGCTGAGTCCTACAAATAGTTTCACATGTGACAACTAAAGACTTCAGAATTTAATAACAGTGTTTCTCAAAGACTCCACCTATGCTGAGCATGCTTTAACCCAAAACTCTTAAGGCCAAGACTCACATGCAGCAGCAAAGATAAACATCCCACACTCTAAATGAAGCCCAATTACACTGTAAGAGAAGCAACCCAGTTCATCTTTTTAGCTTTAAACAAAACCTATACATTTTATTGAGCCCAATACATAAGTTGGCAAGAATACACACACACACGTGCAATGTTTTAAGGAATGCCCAGAAAAGATGGTGCCCACGGAGAGACCATTACCACCACCAAACTCAAGCTAAGGAGCCCTCACCCAGTGGAACTGCTGGCAAGAAGGCAGCCAGCGGGCAGCCTGCATGCCCCGGCAGCAGCCTGCTGTTAAGACGTCCTCCACTGCTCAAACTGTACCAGTTCCCTTCTGGACAGCATAGGACAGCAAAATGCAGGCCAGCACCAGTCTGCTTAGCTGAAGTGGTATGTAATTGGATGTATTCTAGAGACAAAACCAGATTTACAAGCCTGATTTTGGCACCCATTATCAGGGAATATTCATTGCTTTATTATCACTGCACCTGTCTCCGCTGAGAAAGGGGATTGCCAGCTCACAACAGAAGCATGCTGACATTTCAGCATCAAAGGCTACACAGGTATGAAGACAAGAGTGAAGCCCATGTGACTTTCTAGCTAAAAGAATTTTTACACTTAAGCATTTTCTTTATTTGATCCTCTAATACAAGACAAAGTAACTTCCTCAGATAGGATACTAGAAATGAAACATTATTTCATTGCAATAATGAGAACTGTTTATGTAAATTATGCCACCTGAAACATTTCTCAAAACTGTATTAAATATTTTTACATCAAAGCTGCAATCTATTATCAAAACAACCATGTATTATTTGACTATGTATTGCTGTTCCATTTTTTGCAGTGATTCAGGTGAATAGATTCTGACATATATACAGCTTGAATGCTCAAGCCTTTAATGCATGAAATACAAAAAAAACAAGCCACAAAACCACAGCTATGTTGTATGTTGCCATTCTAAAGCTGTATAGCAGGTACACTTGCACAAAGAAGCTAGAACATACTACATACATACCACTTCTCTTAAAAAAGCTATTAATTAAGGACAAATTTCATTTTTCAAGTATGATCATCTCGAAGCTATGACAGAAATATCTGGTATGCAGTCCTCCAAGGCATAACAGGTTTACAACACCCAAAGCAGAATCTTGAGAAAACTGACATGAGAAAACGTGTTTTTTGAAGGACTGTAAAGTTGACATCTACGTATCACTGGAAACATGAATAACGGTCCTTAAGAGTATTGGTATCACTCTGCATATAAGGTCAAATAATTATTTGGTAGCTCAAACCATTAGAAAGATTTTAGACTAAGTGGAGATGCTCAGCTGCAGGTTTAACAGAAAATTTAACTTGCATCAGTCATGTCATTTTCTCTTTATAAACAAGCAGCTCAAGTAAGACCTTATCAGAAATTTTTTTTAAGTCTTTGCGTTGTCACAGGTAATTATTTTAGAGGAGTAGCTTCTCGTTATCCTGTTCTATTAAAAGTCCTAGACAAGAAAAGCTGAAGGAGACAAGAGAGCAGACTAAAATACTTGAAATGATTTTGCATGGTATTTTAGTGCTGAAAGAGATGAACTAAAATAGCTGATTTCACAGGCTCCGTGCAAGGACCTTCTCCCCTGCTAGCACGGTAACAGCCGCGCTCACTGCGCTACAATAGAGCAACGTTAAAAATATGCAACTCTGTGCAGGAACGGGGAATTATTCCTTCCCGAAAGGGCGCGTATCAGGCCGCACGTTAGGCCGAGAGCTCTGAAGGCAAATGTTTTGATGCCGTTTTGCAAGTTCGCCCTCCATCAAAATGGAAATATCACGTATGGAAAAGAATAATTAAAATGTAAAAATAAAATAAACCCGAATTTATGCACGGGGAGCGCCAGCAGGGCGCCCCGGGGCGGGAGCGGAACACGGAGAGCGCCAGGAGTCCCCCTCCTGCCGTGCTGCCCGCCGCCACCACCACCACCTTTGAGGAAGCGAGC
>NW_020799103.1:7696-46960 GCF_003259725.1 Athene cunicularia | reverse complement strand
AGTAGAGAGGGCCTGGTCCGCGGCCTTCAGCCCTGCTGCCGGGGGCCTCACAGGCAAGCTCGGCACTTCCAGCTGGGCCCGGGGCGCCGCCGTCCCCGCGGTAGGCGGTGCGTAGGGCTTCGTCCCTGGCAGGGAGGGAGCCGGCGGCTGCTGGAGCGGTGCTGGAGTGCGGTGCCCGTGCCGAGGGGCAGGTGGGGCAGGGTTTGAGGAAGCGAGCATCCTGCCCTTCTCCTGCCTCCAGGCGCCTTATTTTCTGCTGCCATTTCGGCCCAGCTCTTGCGGATAAGGGCCGCGTTCTTAAAGAAAGCTCTGCTTGAGAATATTTATCCTTACGTGATTTTCAGGTATAGAAACGTTTAATAGTCCAGCAACAGCTCCACAGGCAAAAGCTATTACGATTATTTCAGTAGCTGATTTTCAAGAAGACCCAACTGTGAATTAACAGGAGTTATCACCATTGACAGGACAGCAGGCCCAGCTTTGTAAGGCTTGACTTCTCTGTATGTGACAGATAAGAAAGAATTTTAAGGTTTTCTTTCCTGAAACTTCAGAATAATAGTTACAAATTCTTGTAGTCATACTGCCAAAGGTAGCTTATTTGTAAATGGGCCTAATACAGAGCAGTCTTCATAATTTCAAATTTTCTTTCCTGTTTTTCAATTGGAAACTTCTGCCCAAAACACAAGTTACAGCTCTCTGTTGATTTCAGGTGCAGTACTGTGAAATACTGGAAATTCTATTTTGGGTTTACCAACTCCTTTATGTTAATAGATGTTAACATCTTCATCAAATGCTACAACTCGAGGTTTTCCATTCTGGAGTGCTTTTACTTTCAAGCATCAATGTCTGAGAAGGTCTGGTTATAAAAAGCAGAAATATTTAAACCAATGATACAACATTTAAGTTAAACTACACACTGATTGCAAAGTAATGTATAATCAGTGCTACAACACCAGATGAAAAGCTTTTCCACATAATGCCTCATTCTGGGTATGTGGAAGGTCCCACACAGCACAGGGAAGAGAAAAACCCAGCTCAAGGTACTTGACTCTCACTTTTATAGTCTGTAACATCATCATGGGAGAGCTCTGGACCTTCTAAGCTTTTCTCAATTTTTTTTTTTTTTTTAAAAGGACTTCCAAGGTTCCTTTTTTTAAAAAAACAAAACAACTTATGCACTGTTGAGCAGACCTGTACTGCACTTCCCAACTCAGTTTTAAAAAATAAGCAAAATGCTCATTTCTGCATAGATTTTCAGAAGCAGTGTTCATCTACTGCTGATCATACACCAAAGATAAGAGTCCCCAAGCCATGGAACACTGGTAAAGTCTGAACCAGCATACAAAGTTTGGACAAGTGTTACCTGAACTTGGCCAAGTCTGTTAAATCAAAACCCAGACATAGACAATGCTGGGTCTACTACCGACTGGAACAGCATCCTTCCCCTGGCAGCCCACAGCACCCCCAGCAGAGCAGTCCCCTCAACTGTGCTGCTCAGCACCATTAGCTTCTGTCCCTTGCTGAAACTCCAGAGGAGGATGCAGCCGTGGATCATGGTGCTGAATATACACACAGCATCAGGAGTACAACTGCCTGCAGGATGAACTGCTTAAGTACAGTGCTTGCAGTTCCTGAGCAACATCTCAAGGGAGGTATAAGGGGACAAATGCAGGCCCAGGAGGTGAAAATGGATAGCAAGAGTATGAGCAAGGAGTGAAAGGGAACTTTACAGAAACATGCAAAGATAAAATATGCTGAGAAGCTTCATGATGTTTCTATTCAAGAACTGATAGTCACAAGACGAGGAAACTTCCTTTAGAAAAATACAACTTAATAAGATTTATTTGGTATCAATAACTAGGCAGTTAAAACCATCTGCATGTTTATTGTCGGGTATTCCGTAATTAATCCACTGCATACTTCTTGAATTTTGCAATAGTAATCCTAGGCTACAAGAGATTTGAACAGAGCTTTGATGCACTACACTGACACCTATTAATAATTCTTTTAAGACAGTGATTCAGAAAAAAAGGGTATTAAATTTACCAAGTATGTCAACATTTCAAAAAACAGTGTATGACATCAGCTTTTTGTATGATAACAGTTAAGAGAACTGTGGTTGTGCCTAACATTTCTGCTTGAAGAAGTATTTGAGCGGAAAATACAAACCTTACAGCTATATTAACCAAAACAGGACTCCCAAGTACTGTAAGAATACAGCTACATTCAAAACACCACACTGAAATAAGTGAAGATAAGGATTTGCTTTAGATGTTTATTAATCCAAGGAGATCTTCCATAATAGAAAAAACAGAGGCTTTAAATTTCCCAGCTCTTCCTTTAGAGTTGCATTATCCTTGAACATGGAATGGATAAGTGCAAGTACTAAGAGGAAGACCAATGGTAAATTTGACATAAGTGTATCACTGAAATTGATATATTGCATCACAAAATGCACTATCACCACCAACAACAATGCAAAATTGTTTTGCAATTTATATAAATACATTTCTTGGAGCAAAGGAAAGCAAAGTTCTCGATCCATTCTTAAAAAAGATGCTCCTTGCTAACCAGTCTGGCAACACATAAAAGCACCCTTGAAGTAAGACTGTATTCCTCACACCAAGATAAAATTCTTCCCTTGACTTGTGACTTGAAAAATATAACTGTTCCAGAAATCACAATGGCACTAAATTGGTGATTTTCCCCTCATCTTTTTTCATCTGCTTTGTATATGAGCCTTCCTCACTGCTGCTCTATCATATCTTCTGTCATGAGACAAGTGTCTCACCTGTCCTAAAAGGTTCTGTTACATTTTTGGGGATGCATAACAAGATAAGCAGATACCCAACAAGCAGATGTTCAGAAATTATGTCAAACTGGGCATTTTTCAAGGTCAAGGAATGCACAGGAAGAGGCATGCTGTAATTGTGTCTGTCACCCTTTTCTACAAAAATAAAACCTTGTCTAGAAGTTATCTAGAGGCCAGAGTACACCTGTACATGCTCATGAGTTATACATTTACAAAAAACCCACCCCAAACAGTTCTGCTATATGTACTTGGCCAGTCAGCTAAAGACTCAGAAGTACTAGTGTGGTTCTCATACCATTACTATAATGGATACTCTGATTCAAGGCTTAAATTTTTTAGCCTTTTCACATCAGGTAAAATATCCATCCTTTTTAAGTCCACAATTTGCTTTTAAAGTATCCCTTTGGTATTTGCCTAGGGCAACATGGCATTATAGTCCTGTCTTAGTCTCTCACATTAGCACTCTGTGTGCAGGTAATGCATTTGCTGAAGAAAGGCAGACCAGAGAAGGGTGACTGGAAAAACCCATTACACCTGCCCAGAGAAGTGCTAGCGGTTGTGCAACAAATGGAAGGCAGAGCATGGTGCTGGTCAGCTCATCAAGGAAACCCCAAACCACGAATTCCTGCTACTCTGCTGATGCAAAAAAACACACCACACAAACCAATTTTCTGAAGACTGCATTTTGAGTATCATAATATATATATGTGCATTTTTACAGATATAAACTCAGTTTATTTTTAACCTGTTTTTAAATTTTGGAGGCTTACATTAAATTAAGGTAGCTTGTTTAATATCAGTTGTAACAGCAGGTGACATTTTAATATAAAACCAGCCAAAATTAAAAAAAAAAAAAAAATCAAAACCCACAAACATTTGATTTAAAAGACCTGACACCAATGATCTCAAGGCAAGATCAAAAACCTACAGATTTTTGCTTTTAGAAAAAAAAAAAAGGGGGCATTTAAGCCAAACCCTTCACAGCATCTCCCTGCTGGCTTCTTCAAACAGTGGTTTTAATAGTGGTCCCAGAGGGAACTGTATTTTGCCTCTCCAGCTAGTTACTATAGCAACTTTGAAGGAAGAAAATTGTGGCTTCAAAAATGAAAGATTGGCAAAACTTCAAATACACTGTCTGGATCAGGCAGACAACAGCACACACTAATGCTGGGGTGAATAAAGAGGGTGAACAAAATACAAGTGTAGTGCACCTGCACTAACACATGCTGAGAAAAGATTATTTTGCAAAATTAGGGGAAATAACTGCATTCATAGATCATAGCCCAGATTAGCCAAATTAAATTGTTGTCTTTTTAATAGATTACATATATAGATGTTTCATCCATATACTTCAATTGACTCTTAAAAGCAGAATTTCACATTTTATTTACCTGCTTTAGAGAAAACTTTTTCCTCAGTGCTTACAGTACACATTTGTATCCAAATTTCACCTTGTACAGTGAGATCTTTAAGAAAAAACAAAGGACACAGAGGGTGTTGCTATTTTTTTTTTTAGCAGCAATGAAATATCACTAACCCCTTTTTACATAACCGAATTCAAGTCACAACCAGAGGTGACTGCACCACAAAGTCACCAGGTACAAAACTGCTAGTTCATTTTAAATTAATAACTTGAAATTATTCTCCCCCAATACATCCCTTATGTTTTTTTTTTTTTTTTTTTTTTTTAGGCTAGCAGGCTTGTTTCAATATGAAAGTGCTAATTCATTTACAGATTTATCAGTTATGTAGTGCTACATTAAGTGTCCAATATTCTACATATGAACAATCTTGATAAATGGAAATGATGAAGATTAAGTAAGGCTATCCGATTACCTTATTTACATCAAAAGAATAGACACCCAATAGGAAGGGAGAATAGGGAAATAAATTGGGCAAATACTTATACCGCCACAGGTGTAAAAATTAAGTCTGCCTTCTAGCTTGTACTGTAAATGAGACATTTTAAATAGTCCTGCAGCCCATGCCTATTTTTTTCCTCAGAAAAAGAAAAGCTGCCTTCATGACATCCCCTCTTGATTTCCGATTTCCAAAGTGTGTCATTTGAAGCTTTAAATTCAGATTCTTCCTATCTTGAAAAAAACTCTGGTTTGCTTTCCAGTATTAGGTTGCACAATCAGGTCCCACTTCTGGGGCTTTTGTCCAATTTATTTGTCAATTAGTTTAGAGTGAGTTGTAGATAACATGAACCAGTTCTGGAACCACTATTGGGAGGAACACAAGCTCTTCACTACAATCACACAGTAGCAAGAAAAGTGATAACTCAATTCATTCCTGGGGCAGGGCCTCCAAAATTAAATGAAGTTGGCACAACTGGAGCATTGAATTTGTATCCTCCATGCTTTTCAATCATTTTGGATTCTAAAACAAAAAACAGAAGGAAGATATTTTAGTGCATGTGTAGGGGGGAAGACAGTTTAAGATTTTGTGACTGACCATTTTGAGTCTCCCAGATACAGGTTTTACCTGGGGTTACCCAAGAAAGTAATCAGCACCCACAAAGTGGAAATGTGCCAGGCCCCAAACAACAGATGGACTGATATTTATTTACATTTCTCAGTATTGTTATAGCTATACTTAAATGAATTTATATGTTAAAAAGCCCACACCAGCTTTTGGACGCCAGTGTGTAATTTTCACATTTCAGAAACAGGACCTGAATGAATAGTGGACTTCTAAACTTGCTAACAGGCACTCAGTTCTTCCTGATTAACATTAATAGACTTTTCAGTCAAATCAGTAAGAGAGCACACGTACAAAAAAACCAGTACACAGATATTAGCTAAATTCTCAGTGTTTCTATCTCAATTCAACAATATAAGCAGAAATAGCCACTGAAACACCAGAAACATACTTTTTAGTATACACACAATTCCTCCCCACACACAAGCAGATAGTTTAGGTTACTAGACCATATAACAATTCTCAGAGAAAACTACCAATATCACTTTCCATTTTCAACCAAACCCTAAGACTGAGGTCCACATATCCATCACTGTAACTGACAGTGATAGTTAAGGTATCTGGTTTTACTATCTGCATATTCTGTCCTTCTAAGATTGCTGTAAGACTGTTTTTTACGAATTCTGATATACAGACAACTGAAAATTACGTTGGTGAAGAGCAGATAGAAATGTGTGTTTCCATCTATACATTTCTATCTACACATTTCTATAAAAATACAAAATTCTACAGAAATGTGTATTTCTATCTATCTACCTTTACTACAACCTAGATAATGCAGAATTATTATTATTAATAATATACTTATTAATGCCTTATTTCCAGTTTAAGAGCTTTCTACCTCAAAACAGTTGCAATCTGTCTCCTTCTGGAAACATGGGACAGCTCGTATTATCTAGAGGATCTGCATTTTGTCAGTTTCTTGTCATGGCTGATGAAGAACAGGAGGAAAACATGACCTGGACTGCATTGCTTTGTTCTCTCCTTAGTTTATGGAAATTCTTTGTTCACTCTCTTAGCTTATGGAAATTCTTCTTAGCTACATTAATGACAGACAATTATACTCCAAATCCTTCTAGCAGGATGTCCCCATGCATGGTAGGTAGCCTAAATGGAGTACTGGTATGCTCTGATAGTATGCAAGATTTTCCTGTAAGGATCTACTCGATTACGTTAAACTTCACAATCTGAACTTAACTTGATCTATGAATAAGCAGCTGAAAAAAGAAAAAGAACATTCTTTTTCATAAAATGCACAAGTAGTATACAATTTCATCAGTGTGATGTCTACTGCTTGACAGGTGTCACAGTGAAACTATTTTATAACTATTAAAAGTGGATCATTCTGGACACATACAAGCTTTGTGAGGCAACTAAGGCTGTTTTCTGAAAAAATAACCTATAAAATGTGCATTCTTACTACCGATCATTTTACTGAAAGGTTTCTGAACTTCTATTTTGAAGTACTAATTGCTCAATAAGATGCAGGATATGAGACTGGACTGATAACTCAGAATTCAGCTTTGAATTTAGGAAGCGATCTATATTAGCTTACTCTCAAACACCTTGCAAAACCTGGAAAAAAAACCCCAACAACCCAAACCTGAAGATCTGCTCGCTTCCTTTATTTTTAAATCTGTACTGAAGAATAACAATCTGCAATATTTAATAGGTTTAATGATGTAGCTTTACAGATGGATACTACTTCCGTGATTTGCTATTTTCCCACCCATAGAATTGTTGTCTATCCCAGCTGGAGTAGGTCACATCAGGAAATAATTTTTTTACCATATCTAGAGTTCACCCACCTTCAGGTAATCAAACCAATTGTTTTCAACTCCAAGCAATGATGAAAAATACACTTTTATGTACCTGGCCACTTCATTAAGAAGTTTCTGTAATTCCTTACACCTGTGCTATGCCATGTAATTTGTACATTGAGGCTTTGACCTGACAATCTTAAAAAGCTTTCAAACATCTCTGGAGTATAAGCCAACCCTGCTTTGATGAAGACCTTATCAGGCTTGAATTATAGCCATTTTCTGTGTTATGATTCTTGAGCACATGAACAGCATTCAAACAGTAAAAGCAGCAATTAATGGTATAAAGGGGAAAAAATACCATGTGCTGCCCGCCTCTGATCTGCCAGAGTTGCTATGTCCTGCAATTGTTTTCTTTGTTCTTCATTAAGACCCTGTGTCAGAGCTTGGTACCACACAGGGTTACGGTTCTGAATTGCTGCAAGAGAAAGAAAATGTAAGCAAAAGTAAAGTGTTAATTAAAATATTCTGTAACTCAAAGCTCACTCATTACCATTTTAATCAAAATAATAATCTGTTAGGGTTACAGAATTCAAGACCTTAAAAAACAGTAACACAACCTCTGACCTCTTTCCTCCCACCATAAATTCATTCAAGCCTCTCCCCCTGCTCTGAAAATTTAATGATGGCTTCCCCTTTCCAAAGGGAGAACTTGTTCAAAGCACATATTAGAAAGCCCGTTTGGAAGCTTGCAACAGGTTGTGGTTTACAACAGTATACACTAAAATTAAGTTAAAGCAGAACTTGTTGGCTAGCAAAGGAAATAAAGTTACTTACTCTGAAAAATTGTTTTAAATATCTGATATTCATCAATAGGGTTGTCTTCATCATCAATAATTGTAGAATAGCCTTCCAAAGCAGTCTCTTCAGCATCATCTTCTTCCCAGTCTTCATCATCTCCATCTTCACCTGCCTGTTTTGCTAGAATTTCTAGATATTCTTGACCATCTTCATCAATGTCATCTTCATCACTCCCTAATTCCTCTGAGTTAAATATCACACAGAAAAAGGTTTCTCAAGAACAGCAAGAATAACTCTTTAGGAAGATGTCTGATTAAGCAAAACAGGCAATGGAACTGATAACAGTATAGTCCAGGCTAGAAAGGTCTTCCTTTCTAGTCCTAGTGCCATGGTCTTCCCCCCATAGACACTCTTCCCTCACACCAACTATGTAAGTGGGAAAGAAAAATTTTATTGTCCTAAGATGTATTTAGAAAAATGTATATACAGATAGTTTGGAACAGCACTCGATGAAAATTTAAGCAAAGCAATAATTATGCTCTAAAAAAAGTTTGAAATAATTTGATGAAAACATTTGTAAAGTCACATCCAAAAGGGCTGTTAAAAAGAATGCTTGAGAATACAAAATGTAATAGTTTGAACAATGTACAATGACAATAGTCTGGAGAGTCCAGAACTCAACATGAGGGTTCACAAAGAAAATGGGCTTTAAGTAGACAGATGAAAACCAACAGATATTCCTCTGAGTGTGGAAAACTGTTCCAAACAATCATTCACAAAGACACCAAGCTGATGAAGGAAAGAAAAATAGGAAACAAGAACTAGAAGCTTCAACAGAGTATAGGGAAAGGTGGAAGAAAGAAGTACAGGGAAGTTGTAGGTTATTTTGAACTTCATGTGAAGATGGGAAAGACGTGACAGTCTATGTAATGACTATGAAGAAGAAAATATATGACAGCTGATAAAGTTGAGATTAATTTAGTCCAGAAAAAAACATATTAAAAAAAAAAAAATCACAACAACTGTCATTTTCAATATACAGCTAACACGTCAGTATCTCACAGTAGAGTTTGTAATACACAGTCTAAACTCTACAATGGATTAGAGGGACTCTTGGAAACTCTGACTGACTCTTACCCCTCACTCAAATGGGAAACATTCCTCAATAATCATTTCTTTCAGCAATGACAAAAGCTAATTTGATGTGACTTTGAAGACACTCAGCCTAGGAAGTTAGTTTCTAAAAGAGACTGGAAAGTAAGTCAGATATACTTGAAAGTTGTTAAAATATGTCCAGTGTTCTATGGCAGCTTTTGATTTTTAGAATCAAAACTGAAGAATTACACAAATGAACTCAGCGTCTCCATCAGAAAAAAAATCAAAAATACAAACTAACAGCCATGTTTCAGTTTCCATACCTGTTTCCTCATCTTCTTCAGCTTCATCATCATCGTCGCTGTCATTTTCATGCTCTGCATGACAGGCATATGCTCTTTTCAATCCATTAAATAAAAGGATAAAAGCTGGCAGGATCTGGCCAGCAACTTGATTTAAAACCTGTGGTATTTGCTCCAGATCAATAAGAGCACACAAGCCAAGCACACACATCTTTCTATCATGAAGTCTACAAGACAAAAGAGTAAAATCATTGCAAGTTTTGTTATGATTTACAAGCGGGTAAAACAAAGGTGTATCACAGAGAACAATCTTCAAAATTAGAAACACTCACCCCAAGAAACAGTCTACATCATTAAGCCACTGTTTTATGAAGTGATTAGTGACAGGCTCCACATTATTGGGAAAACGAAGATTTTCCAATGTGTTTAATAGTAAATGAGGATTGTAATACAAAGCAGCTATGGCAACCTGGAGGCACATTGTTCGCAGTTCACTTGTTTTCACTTCTCTGGTCAATCTCTCTAATGCAGCTTCCACAAATAACGGTATGCACTGATGGGTGAGAACCATTACAAATTTTATGATCAGAAGTAAATTCTGTAGTTCTCTATTTCACACACTAAAGTTGAGAAACGGCATAAAACGGGGATAATTTTAAATTGCCAGCAGAAGTCATATAAATATTAAATCTCTTCACCTTTTCATTTCACCTACTCCATGCACATGGATTTTATGACATAACACACAGTAGATGCAAATGCTCTACAATCTCGTGTTTTAAAAATGAAAACTAGAGGAAATGAGTACACTAGGAAGTCCAGAAAAATAAATTTAGTCTTTTTCAATATTCACAACAAAGTAAAGAGATATTACTAACATTCCAAGAAAACAGCTATTCAAAGGGTTAGTCTCTTCAGAGGTGTCATGCTGGAAAAACTAAAATTGCTATAGATGTCCTTTCAAATAAATTAAAAATTAAAAGCTTCCAGGGACCATATCAGTAACTATTAAAAAGCATGCAAAGAATGTTTAAACAGCTATTATACAGTACTTATGTACACAGCAGAAGCACACAAATTAATCCCTAAGATTCCAACTTCCATATGAGCATAATGAAGTTCCTGATTCCTTTACAACCTTAACTGGAATTCTAGGAATTTCATTTAAATTCTTATTTATTTCACAGAATCACAGAATTGTCTAGGTTGGAAAAGACCTTGCTGATCCTCCAGTCCAACCATGAACCTCACCCTGACTGTTCCCAACTCCACTACTCCCCCAAATCCCTGAGTCAGCCCGACTCTTCAACCCCTCCAGGGATGGGGACTCCCCCCCTGCCCTGGGCAGCCTATTCCAACGCCCAACAGCCCTTTCTGCAAAGAAATCCTTCCTCAGAGCCAGCCTGACCCTGCCCTGGGCAGCTTGAGGCCATTCCCTCTGGGCCTGGAGCTGGCTCCTTAGCTCCAGAGACTCATCCCCCCTCTCTGCACCCTCCTGGCAGAAGCCTCCTCTTCTCCAGACTGAACCCCCCCAGTTCCCCCAGCCGCTCCCCAGCAGACCTGTGCTCCAGACCCTGCCCCAGCTCCGTTGCCCTTCTCTGGACATGCTCGAGTCATTCAATGGCCTTTTTGGGGTGAGGGGCCCAAAATTGAACCCAGGAATCGAGGGGCGGCCTCACCAGTGCTAAGTCCAGGAGTAAGATCCCTTCCCTGTCCTCGCTGGCCACGCTAGTGCTGACACAATCAGAAATTTCAAAGTTTCAGAAAAATTTCAAGGCTATTACCTTGACAGACTGAATAGTTTTCATTAATTATTCACTACAATTAACTTTGAATATAATTAATCAGCTTTTAGATGCTCCTAAAACAGTTCTTTTCTAGATTCACAGACACACTTGACTTCTGAAGTGTCCTAAATTCTGGAGACAAAACATGCAGTAACAATCTCTGCAGTGCTGTTAACTGAGTAACACTGAAGTAGAAGACAAGATTATTAGCCAGTATAAACAAACTTCTCTGAATAGAATTCATATTAATACATAATCAATGCACATTTGAGAACAAAATATTATTTTTATTATTATTTTATTACTATTTTTAAAATATTAGTTATAGAAACCAAGGTTGTTACCAACCTGATCAATGCCACGCCCTTTACACTGAAGAATTATTACTTCTAACAGCTTTGCTGCATGACATTCTGCATCTTCTCCAGCAACTCCTGTAAGGACCTGATAAATAACAATTACTGTCGGCGATATCCCTTTAAGTAGTATTTTCTGTATATTACTTCGTTTTGAAAAGCTGATATATATTTACCCACTCTTACTAGAATGCTTGCATAAACATCCATCAGTGAAGCAGCCAAATCTACAGCAATGGCTCAGTACCACAACTAGACTGGAACATTGCTGAATGCAGGCAAAACTAATCTACATGTTCAATAACTCTATGGACACAGAGCTTTCAACAGTAAATGTATAAGCATCAGCTTCCATTTTGAAAAGGTTTATTTCCATACACAAAGCAAAAAATTGTCTCATGTACTGAATTTTGTAAAAATTTAGAAATTTGGGATATCCAGCAGGACACCATGCAATACCCAAACCCCAAATATTCACTGTGCTCAGCTAATAAAACATTAATGATCAAGAGGTTGGAACAGGCTAATTTTCTTTTTTATATCTAGAAAATGGTCAAGTATTTACAATTAGCCCAGTTGCAACTTGTTTTCAAATAAAGGCTGGCAAGAGTTCTTCACTAATAATATTTAAACATCTTGAAAATAATTACTCAGGAAATACCAAGGGCAGGGCAGCTGACAGTTCATCATAGTTCTTGTAAAGATATAACACATGATATCCAGAAGTGGAAAACTGAAATCCCACATATTACTATTAGAGATTATAAAATATCAACACCATCTTATAAAGTAGTATTAATTCCCTCACACAAGCCTAACACTCTGGAAAGCTTTATATTCTACATATTAACTGGATAAGGAAAGCCTGATTGGCAGCCACCTGTAATACACAGGAGCTGAGAAGCTAAGTTAAACACAGAAACACAGCCCAAAAGTGACTGGACAGAGTCAGAACAACTGCACTCTGCTCCCAGCTTTCATCACTGACTTGGCATGAACTTGAGAAAATAACTTCCCATTCCTATCTCTCTATTTTCCACCTCTACTCCTCTTGTTTTAGCTAATTAAGACCTTCAGCAGACATACGGTATGTGGTATCCTAGCCATAGCAAGGCTACAAATCTCAAATAAAAGAAACCATCTACCTTTTGCAATATGTGCGTGTTCTGCATGTCTGTATGCACAGTGTATTACACAAAACACACATGCACAAAACCATGGGTTGTTTAATCTGTTTTTGTTGTGCATGATTTATTTTTCCCTTTTAGCAAAAGCATACATCTGAAATTTAATGCAACCTCTTTAAATTCCTCTGCAATAACTTAGTAATCTGTGAAATTACAGAGAATGTTAAATAGCATAATGCTTTACGAGCAGATGTCAAAATTCTTCAGTTTCAGTCTGCTGTTGTGAGAAAGAGTACCCAGTTTAACAGTGCATTACTTCAGAGATCACAGTTTTGTTATCACAAAGGAAATCTACTTACCTTCTTGCACATACTGTAGATCATTTCAAGGTATTTTGTGTCAGACAGAAGCGTATCTGTGTCAACCGTAACATAATTATGCAAGAGAGGCATCATGTCTGTATTAAAAGAAGAATGATCACAGGATTGTTTGCATGTTTTATTAAGACAAGCTTTAAAAAAATCAGGCTGAAATCTATGTTTTAATGTTAATTACAGTTCTTGCTTAATTTTGTCAAGATAAGCGTGCATCTAGTCATAGATGCCTCAACAAAACAAGTCTGGTTGCAGCAATACCATAATAAAATATTTCAAGCCCAACCTCATTTCAGTGTTCTCCGAACATTTCAAATCAAGATGCAATTCATTGTATGGTTGAAATCACATATGAAACCATTTGGCTTTCTGATTTATTTGTATTACTTACCAGTAAAATAATCAAAGCCATCTTGCTGAAAGACTTCAAAAACAAGAGGAAGAAGCTGCCACATTTGTGCAGAAACTTGCTGACAGGTCAAACTATGAGCCAAGGAAAAGATCTCCTCATAGAACTCTAAAACAAACAGAATCTAGGTAAATTTAATGCCAATTCCATACACTTAAAAAAAATAAGCCAACAAAAGCACAGATACCTAACACATGTTGCTGCAAAACTGTTCCAATCACTTGCAAGCAGATCCCTTCCAGCTGCTGGGTAATCTGAAAAAAGGAGATTTATGACTGTTGTCAATACTTTGGAGTTGAAATTAAGAACATTTAAAAATAAAATTACTCAAACTAGTTTCTACTTATACAATACAGTCTTCTAAAAACAATTCCAAATTTCTCACATTCTGGAGCACTAAATGTATAAGGGCAGCACTCTTAGATAAGGATTTGTTAAGATAGCTTTTAATAAGTGGTGTGTTTGGAATATTCTTTGAATACTGAAAGAATCTCATTATAGGATACCCTTTAAAAAAACCCCAAACAACTGACAGTAACCCTATGCAACAGTTCAGTCCCATTAAAACACAATAAGTAAAGGTATATATTGAAGGGGTAACCAATGGAAGTTGCAGGAAGTATTTGCTGTTCTGGAAAAGTGAATTTTTAACAACCGAAACCAAAAGCAAACAAATACCAAACCACCTCCCAAACCTAGATTAGGACGTTCATATGTTATGTGGACAATCAGTCTAAATGTTGGTCTACAGATTCAGACACTCTGACCAAACAGTATTTACTAGTCCATGAAACAGCTAACAAACAGTCATTAACCTGTTTAGGGCACTCACCTTACATATGGACAAATAAGGGTTGAATGTTTGATTTTAGGTATGCAGAACAGAACTTGAAACTAACCAGCTAAATACCTTATCTCTTGGAACACTGGTCATCCTGTATGAGATGTCTCCAAATCCAAACGTTTACTGATCAACATTTTACAGTTGAGCTTCTTAGGAGTAACATACTGTTACACAAACTTTTCATTTAGATAACAAGAATCTGCTGACAAAAACAAGTACATGGAAAGCTTGCTGAGCAGCTTGGGCAACAAGTAAATGAGCCCAAATGGTCCTTGGTTTATTGCACAGCAGCACTGGATTCTGCCCTTGGGCATTCAGAATTTGTATTACGCTGCTTCCTTAGTAAGTCTTCAGAGTACCATTTGTTACTGAACTGTTTAGTCCCTAGAAAACTAGAATGTATATATCAAAAAACAGTAGCAGACTTTGTAAAGGACTTTAATCAGCAATAGCATCTGTTGAACAAGCTGTACTCTGGACTGAAATTAGTTCACTCAGTACAACAAAACAACAAAAGTTTTGATCACACTGGAGAATTCTACAGTGCATGCAGATTAGATAGGTAAAAAACCCCTTTCATTTAGCATAGCCACTACAGCTGTATTTACAGACATTGACTCTGCTGCAGAGAACAAACAAAGTCAGCAGAGTCAATGTTCAAAGCTAACAGAAGTATTATATATTTCCTTTGAAGGGTAGACCTCATGAAATCAGACGGGTTTTTTTCCGGCCGAGCTGACAGAGCTCCATCTGTTAGAGGCAAGTTGCTTCCACTTATCTGAACAAGAACCTGCATTCTTATGGGAAATACTGTGGCAACTCTACTACTACACATGTTGTGTGAGAAATGTGACCCACTCTGTTAAAACTTTGCTGCATGACAAGTATTTCACTGTTTTCTGTTTGAAAATATTTTTGGCTGAAAGGACAGTTTTTCAGGTAACAATGTAAGGAACACTGGAACTACAAAAGACTTTCAGTGTCTTAGACAATATATATTAGTTTTAAAGTAACTTTTACTTACTTCCTTATGATCTTCAACTACACTGAGAAGAGTATCGATAGTATTCAAGATTCCCATTGCTGTCACTGCTTTGTCATCACTGCCCTCTTCATCTGGTCCAGTCTGGATCACCTGGTTAAATGTCATTGCCTGCATGTAATAGCAAAACAACCCATAAATGTCATTTAATGAGGACAGGCTTAGAGATGAAGAACAATTGTGCAAGTCTGGTATTCTACATCGTTTAAGGAGGACTTCTGCTAAGAAAACATGTATGAATATTAAAAGGTGACCACTCCATGCCAAAGTTTGTTTTCAAGATTGATAAAATCTGAATGTTAAGCCATGTGAGCTGTCATCCTTTATCCATTCACAAATAAAGATACAAATGACATTACTTTTCATGCAAAAGAATACATTTTCTATGAGTAAGTTTTTCTGACTCAAGGTTTAATTGGTAGCTGAAGTAGACTGGACCACTTTGCAGGCATTCCCAGAAAGGACATGCAAATAGTTTAGTTTTAACTCCAAGGCAAGGGCCTTTAATAAGGAAGCACTCAGGTGACCTCTGGTTTTGAAACCATTAGTAAAACTTGCTAGATACAGCCATTCAAGGTCTGAATCCTGCAGATCCAACTTTTATTTTCACATTTCATTAAACATAACATTATTTTCACAGCAAATTATTTAAAGATCCGCTCTTTAATTTCCCATTTTAAAATGGAAAGCCTACATCACACTGTAGAGACCATCTAAAATGTGCTACCAAAATTTATTATTAACACTACCAGGAGAAAAGAAGTACAAAGATTTCTCAAACATTTCTATAATTGTTCTTTGATGTCTTCATTTAGTTTGTTATGAAGCCACTTTTGAGAAAAAAAAAAACAACATTCTAAATGTGGAAGAAAATTACTTGTATCAAATGCATTTAAACATACTGGAGTAGCAACAGCTATCAATTGATGGACAGCTACCTTAATTTTAAATAGCAAATCTTTCACATATTAAACATCTTCCTGTGTCACCAGAAAGTCTTACCAAATGCTGTGTCATTTCTACTGCAATTGGGGTAACTTCTTCACTATATTCACAGATCATTTTCTGAATCACATTAGTAAGATCATCATTTTCAGTCTCTCTTATAATATGAAGTAAAGCTTGCATTACAGGTCTAATGAATGGAGTAATATATTCTTTAGCTGTAAAACAAGTGGAAATATTTGAATTTACATGCCTACAAAACTACAGTATCAGTATAAGAAAATCAATATACACTTTATAAATATTTAGTGCTTCGGCATGAATATGCCAAAACCATGGCTAGTATAAATTGTTATAGCAATACCACCATGCAGAACAATTTTTTCATAAAAATGTTTACCAAGAGGATCACAACTGAAGTGTGAAAACCAGAGTTCTACAGTGCTGATGGAAGATTACTTATGAATACCAATTTAAACTGAGCGGGAATGCTCACATAAGCATTTTTGTCAAATTAGCTGAAGTATTTGATACAGAATTTAAGTGGCTTTTATGTCAGCTTCAAGAACAGTAAGCAATGTAAAGCCTGCCAGGATAGACAATTTAAAAAACTACAAATTTTTTCAGCTGAAAAACTACAGTAAGTGATTACAAATGACAGTTGCAAGAATTAACATTTGCAAAGGACAAGCCTCCATGAACATCACAATATTAATGCCTATCCCATTAAAGCTTGTTGTAGATTTAAGAAGAGAGGGCTACCTTTCTCTTGATTACTGATCAGAACTTGAAGTGCTATTGCAGCTTCCACTTTCACAGGCATTTCCCTATCATCTATCAGACACCGTCTTGTGAGTTCTAAGGCTGTCTGGAGATTCTGGTCACTCTTAAATTTGACTTCACAAAAATAATGAAGAACCCAACAAGCCTGAAAAATAAGACATTGAACAAATTAAGAGTTAAAAAACTGTTCTGGTTTCAGCTGGAATGGAGTTAATTTTTCTTCTTAGTAGCTAGAATAGTGCTGAGTTTCAGTAAGAGAAGAATGTTGATAATACACTGATGTTTCCAGCTGTTGCTAAGAAATCAAGGACTTTTCAGCTTCCCATGTCCTGCTAGTGCACAATATTACAAATAGCTAGGAGGGAGCACAGCCAGAGCAATGGACTAAAATTGGCCAATGAAATATTCCGTATCATATAACGTCATCATCAGTATATAGAAGAGGGTCAGCTGGGAAGGTGGGGGTTCTCGCTTCCAGGACTGTGGTTTCAGGATCTTCTCTCCTCTAGGATTGTTAGCCAGGAACAGGCTGGGCGCTGGTTGGCGGGTGGGGAGCAATCACATTGTGCATTACCCATTTGTGGTGGTGGCTGTTATTATTATATTTCAATTATTAAACTGTTTTTCTCATCCTGCAAGTCTCATTTTTATGACCTCTCCAGTTCTCTTCCTCATATCCCCAGCAGAGGAGCGTAGCAGACCAGATGTGTGGCACTCAGATGCCAGCTGGGTTTAAACCATGACAAAACCCTACAAACAAGATTATCTACTACTCATATACCCATAACCTACACAAATTATTAAATCTGAAGTACTGTTGAATAAAGAGAGTATAAAACTTTTTAACAGATAAAGGTGTTTGAGAGTGTGGAGGCTGGTCAGTGGGAAGCTTGTCTTTCAGACATCACTAGACCAGTACTATGATCTCAAGTTCATCTTTGGCCACAGGTTTTGTGTGAGCAGTACAGTCTAAATGCAAAACACAAATAGACAATACCACCAGACACAGATGGAAAACTATGCACACAATTCTGCAGCCATTTTAAAACTACACAGCAGCTATCTATAACCACAAATAAAGACTGATACTAATCTCTGAAATAAGCATAAAATTTATCATAGGACAGGTGCAAAAAGGAGTGCATTTGTTAGAGGGAAAAATTTAAAGAGTATTCCTGGACTACTCAGTTGGAACAGACAGTGTATCTCAACAGTAAATCTTACACTTTCTTACCCGTGCTCTCATGTAACCCAGCTCACTGCTGAAGAGAGGGAACACATGATTCTGCAACATATATTCCATCTGATCTTTATAGATCTTCTTCTGTCATAATATGAATACAAACACATCAGTTTAAAACTTTATATAAAAATCCATTTCTAATCCAATTTAAAAAAAGTCACATAAAATAAAAGTGTGAACAGCATAACAAAAGCCTCAGACTTCTAACTTCTCCCTTTACTGAAGTCCACTAAGCAACAATGAAGTCCCATATTAGTAATTAAAACTTGGAACCTACATGGACTTGACTTTTATCAGTTTCAGTCAAAATAGCGACTTCTTTTCCTTATCATTTTTTACTCCTAGAGAAACCTTTTGCTTGGCAATACACTCAGGAAAACTTCTCAGAGCCATCATCCAAATACAAGTCCATCCATCTTTTTTGCTACCACTCTAACTGAGCCAGGTTGCTAATCTCACATTATTTCCTCTCTTCTATACACAGAAAAGATCTCATTAAATCAACCTCTCACTGGACGGATTTTTTTCCTTTCTTCCACAAAAAAAGGGAATGTAGTTACGTGTAGTATGGAAAATGGGTGTTACAATTCTAACTAGAAGCATAGAACTTAAAGGAACGTAAAATAATCTGAACTTGAACATGACCTAATAGAACCTGTATAATTAAGCTGACAACAAAATCAAAACAGTTAAGTTCAACAACTTTAAAAAAAATGGCAGTGACTGAGAAACTTGTAAACTGAAGCAGCTATTCTCATTTCTTTTAAGACATGGTATGTGAAAGAAATGAAAAAAGGGACAAAAAAGAATCAAAAGAACGCCCAGATTTGTTATGCTTACTTTTAGGAGAATTTCAGCCAGAGAACCGATCATATGTAAAGCACCATCCTTCTTACGAGGGTCAGCATTTGGCTCAGTAAGGATCTGATAACAAAAGCCCATTGTCTTCTGCAAGACCTAGATAACATGGTAAGGTTAGTCAAAGTATTTCAGTCGGTCATCTCAGGTACCATTCTGAGTGCTCAGAAATACTTAAATCTCTAATAATCTGCTCCAAGTCTGCAATTTGGATAATGTTTTATGACTTTGTTATAAACACACAACATTCTTGATAGATAGATCCTGGGGGAATTGATAAATACAAAAATCACAAATAGATGAGTGCAAAATAAATAAGAGAAATTATAAATTTTAGTGTACTATGATATAACAGAGAGCAGAAAAGTAACTTCTATTAGTAGTTCTTTCAGCAAATAGAGACTATAAACCAAATCTAGCTAACACTACATTTAAGTAAAATCCTGGAAATAGCTTACCTCTTTCCTCTTACTACATGATGTAAACAATAATGTCTGAGCAGCAGTTGTTGGAGAAATGAAGTCTTCAAATACATCTATTAAGTAAACACGTAACAGCTATAAATGTTGGTCCTTTACTACAGTTCATGATCCTAATGTAATCTAGTGATTTAATATGAAACAAAAAACTAACAATTTTCAATTTTTTGTTTTTGTGTTTTGTTTGGTTTGGTTTTTATTTTTATTTTTGTCCAGGTGGTTAATCATGCTTTCTTACTACAGATATTCCAAGACCAAACAACAGTAACACAAGGTTGGAGATTCCCAATACGTGTTTCACCTTTTTCATGATCACCAGCTCTACATGTATAATTTGAAATCGTATGTTTTCATTGGTTTTTAAGATGTATCTTTTGTAACAGTAGAAGCAGACATAGTGGTCAATTTTTGACATATATGCTATTTGCTGTACAGGCAAGCAAGCACACGTAATTGAGTTAAAAATGCTCAGTTTCTTATTTCTTTGCAGAAGAGGATTATCAAAGCCTTGTATAGTACCTGTACTGTTTACATGTCTCCCTCTCACCTGAGGGATAAGAAGCTCCCAAACCCACCAAGATTCCTTGTTCTAGTCACACAGAAGTCCTAGCAGAGGGAAGAATTTGTTCAGGAAATCTAAAGTATCCTCTTTCTTCCCCAGCCTGAAAGGACTGCATGAACTTATAGTAAACCCCAACAACAAAGTAGCAAGCCACAGGAGGTGAAATTAGACAAGTCTGGATTTCTGGGCTTACTTATTAATGTTTCATTTACTTTTACGGTAAATCTGTTCTGAAGTGCAGAAACACCTGTGTTGACTGTCATGTTATCTATCATTTCCACCAGCATATCCAAAAGTTAACTATAGGAACTTGTATTATTTGGATAATACAAACTGGTTTTCTCTCTTTTTTTTTTAAGATTAAAGCCAATCTCTATTCTCACAAACAACTACAAAAATCCTGTCTTTGTGTGAAGTCGTATTTTAACATGACTAGTTTTCAAATTCTCACCAAATTTCATGCGAATATATTCATATGGATCTTCTTGCCAAAGCTCTTCATCAGCATCTGTATAGCACATCAATGGAAAAATAACATCTTGGATAATTCCCTGTAATAAAAAAAAATAAATTGAAAACAGGCTAGCAATCGATCTCCATATTGTCCTGTGTTTCACAGATTTTGTCCATCCTTCCCTTCTTATAAAATGGTAATGTTCTAAAAGTATATGTTGGACATAGCTGATTTTACGTGCTACCTTACAAAAAGGGATCTTTTAACTTAAGGTAGAACTACAATACAGTGGAAGCTATTAGATTTGCTTTGGATAATTGTATGTGGAAATGATTTAATGCCATAAATTCAGTAGTTAACACCACCTCCAAATTTGTTGTGTTGCTGTGTTACACTGTAATCCTTAATATATTAAAGCACAAAGGACTGACAACAAAAAAAGCAATTAGCTTCTCTCATGTATCAAGATAACCTTTACCGAACATGCTTAAACTCTTTCCACCAGCAATTTGTAATAGAGATCCTTAAAACTTGAGTTCTAGCAAGATTAGAAACACTATACAGACTGACTAATGTACTACTGAATCATCTAAGTACTGAACCCAAAAAATGGTTTACTTGAATATGAGGTTTCAGATTCTTCCAGGTGACTGCATGTGACACTCCTTGATTGATATAATTCAGTGTTTGCTGTAGAACTCTAGGAGCCATGTACTGCTTCTCCTTGTATTGATACAACACCTTCAGCAACACCTAGAAAGATCAGATCTCATCAACAGCTTATACTGAGCAGACAATTTTTACCACAAGAATTCTACCCTCCCTCACAATCCTACCTAGGAACACTGTTAAATCCAACAAAAACCCACTGTTTATTTATTCATTAGACTAAAATTGGTACTGACTAATCCTTCTACTAAATGTCACTGTTAATTATATAATGCAATTTGCAGCTCATATCAGGTGCCACACATCTTTTAAAAATACAATCCTTTAACAAGACAAAACATACATGTTAATTCATTACCAACACAGCCCAGGGGACCGTTCCATCCAAGGTTTGTTATTCCATCTTACCACTCTCTGGGGGCAGAAATACATGCCTGAACACTGGCTTGGTAAAACACTCTACACTCACACAGACTACTGATTCTTATTCACGTGCAGCCTTACAGCAATGACACTGTATGAAGAATGACAACCAACCTCTCCCCCTGGCTTTCTGGCCTCAATTCTCCTGATGTGGCACTCAGAACTATTCACAGAGATTTACATTTGTTAAAGTCCATGGTTCTCCACAAATAAGGGCATGACATGGAAGCATTACTAGTAATTAAATTCCAGCTCACTAAAAGTTTGGTATTGATAAGACAAGGGGGTTGCCTTGTAGTCCAATCTAGGCAAGTGGCAACACTACACCTTCAAAAGCAGCAGCACCAACTGGAGAGAAATGACAAATCCCGTTTCCAAGGTTTCATTTAACTCTTCACATAAACCAACAACGTTAAAAAAAAAAAATCTAAAACTGAAGAAACTAAAGAGATATCCATCAATCTGTAGTATCACCCAGAAAACATTTGGGTAAAGTGAGATTCATTATTTTGAAAAGCAATTCCATTAATAACATTTATTACACAAGCACTGAAGCATTTCTCCCAAAGGAGATGGCTCATGCTTGAGTTTAAAGAGGATGCATTCATTCACCATGAAATTCTTAACTTTACAAGCTGGTTTATGCTCTAGACGCATTATCAGTCCTCAAACTTAGCTGCTCATGTTTAAAAGCATCCTGGATTTCAGAAAGAAATTACTGGTTGTTACCCTCACCTGAGTACAAGGCTTTGGTGGCATTAGATATTGACTTAGGATAGGAAAGGAAAAGTGAGCAAATGTTCAGACTTGCAGCTGTTTCGAGGATTATCAAAGAATACTTATGTCAAAATTCCTTTTTAGACTCTTGTGAACTAACTGAAAGAGAAAATGATTCTCTGCAAAAACAATACCTTAAACGACAGATATTTAACTTCTAAAATCAGTAAAACATGAGTACATGGTAAGACTAACATGCTTCTTGAAGTTAGAACAATTAAAAATAGTATTAATCACTAAAAAGAAACTGGCAACAAAATTCATTAAACACAAACAATTCTGCAACATACTTTACTTTCTTGATGGTATGCCTTAAATACAGTCTTTCTGGAAGTAATCAGGAAACTAATGAAGACTGGGATTTCTTGCTGTTTTACAGAGAGTACATGACATTCTAAAGATTTGCTTCCTTTATAAAATTTCAACACAAGCAACAAAGATATCACCACCACTGTATTAACACCAAATACTGAACTTTTAGACTGCATGGATATGAGACAGGCTCCATGGCCTAAATCGCACCATGGTGGCAGCTCAGGAGTTTTAAAAATATGTTAGGGGTTCTTTGTTCTAGGGAAAAGGAGTAATCCTGGGATTTCAGCAAGCTAGAAAACTTAACATATAGTAATAAAACGTTCTCTGTGGAAAAGCTTATACATGAAGGTCCAGTTTGCTGCTATAGCTGAATATCAGAAGGATCTAAAGTTGGGTTTTTTTCCTAACACTCAGTGTAACAAATGCCCTTTTCCCTTTCAATGCTTTGGATGACCTTCAAAAAACAAGTATTTAGGAGATACTTTCCCTAATTTTCCCCTTTGAAAGTCATGTAATTCATTATAATTTCATTTAGGAATGAAAACTAAGAAAACTGAACCTGAACTAAGAACTGCTCTTCTCCTAATTAAAATAAAGGCTTTGAAGAAAACATTCTGCTCCCTGAGATTTTCATAAATAATCTATTTACATTTACAACCTAATCACCCTAATATAAGCAGATTTATAAACCAATAAAAGGGACTTTTAACAAAACTACCTGAAGTTTTTTTATAAATAAACTTGTTTCAAAAGAAGTCAGAAGTACAGTCAGGAGCTGAGAAACAGATCCAAAAGTTTCCCAATATTCATGGGAGTTTTTTTGCTAGTTCAAATTACTGTCTTTAAACATGTGCCGTAAGAGAGGCAGATGACAATTCCTGCCCCACCAATCCATTCTGTCCCTTCAGGAAAACCTGTAGGTGGCTGCCATGTGGTAGGACTACCTGAATCATGAAGTTACTCCAATAAAGGTAAAATTACAGATAGTTTAGCATAACATTAATAGAAACTGCTATAGTCCAGAAGATGCTTTGTTTATAACAGACCCTGTAGAAGTGGCAGCCCCTGGACAGGGAGGAAGTGCAAAGTGACCTGATGACTTACCTGTTCTTAAGCGAGCCTCTGCTTGCCCAGGCTTTCACAGAAGGCTAGAAAGCTTAATATTTACTGACTGAGTCAAAGAGGAACTATATCATCAGACTTAAAAGGATAGGTAAGAAGGTCACCACATAATTATACCTCTCTGTTTCAGAAAGAGAACAACTGATAGCATTCATCTGAGGCTCATCTGAGGGCTTGTTATATGAGAGCATTCACTCTACTTACAGATTATCAAAGCTGCATAGGCTATTTTCAGTGTATTGTCCTACATGGCAAATGAATAATTTCTTTTAATCATTCCATACTTTTAACCCACAGACATCACTGCTTTCCACACCAATGTGCTTAAAAAAACCCAATCGTGAAAGAGAGCAAGAAGACTTTTCAGAACATAATGAAATAAGAAATAACTACTAACTCTAAATTTATCCTAATACCCCCCACGTTCAGGGTTTCTTACTTGCTGAACACCAACAGCAAATGCCTTCAGGAACACTTCAGCAAACTCACTGTACTCCTTGGAAACATTACCAGGGCTTCCATACCTAGAATTAGAAGCAAGTACACAAATTCAAGAGTGCAGCAATATTACTGACTTCCAATATTTGTTTGCTTTTTAAAAAATAACAGAAGAAAAAATACCTCTCAAAAAGCCTAGCTAAGATATGCAAAGCCCACTTTTTGCATTTCCACCAAGGCAACTCAGGTCTGTCATCTTCATCAACTTGAAGGGTTTCCTTTGGAAAAAAAACAACAAAACACCACAACTTCTTCCCAAAGAGTTCAAATTATATGTATTTTGAAGAACTATATAGCATATTTTGCTTTTAACCTGTGATTTGCACTTCTACCTTAATAGTACAGCACATCTAAAAATATATCCCGTGATATATACTGCATAAATGGTCAACAAACGCTTGAAACAAGAAGCCAAAATAAGTTGTGCCATAATTTGAAAACAAAACTCCCACACAAGTCACATATTTTCAAAATTTGTCTAGTCTGTTTAAAACACCCTACTTAGTGTAAAAATTAATTTTCTTGACATCTATTAAGAAAAAAGAATGCAGAAATAAGAAGTTAAACTTTTAAACTTCCTAACAAATGAAAAAATATTTAAACTTAAAGACATCAATAGCCAAAAGCCACTTACAGTTGGTACATCCCTATCGACAACAGTCTTCAGGATTTCTATCCAGTCGGTCAGGTTTTGCTGATTTATCAACTCCAAAGGTAATGTGTACTTATTTATATATATAAAAAAGGCAAAATAAGTTTATTATAAAGCAATATGAAAATAACGTTACTTTCACAGTTTGAATTTTAGCTCTTTCAAATCTTTGTCTACACTTAGCTATCATAAAAGATTAGCAAGTGACAGACAAACAGGCTAAAAAAACTTAACACGACCTAGTCTACATCCTCAATAGTGCTAGAGGTCTTTACACCAAGTCATTCTGCTTATGCAATACTAAGATATTACTTAAATGGATCCTACACAAATTTCTGAGGCAGTTAACAGCATATTAACAGTTTCATTCTAAACTGCTCCATTTACACTGACAAATCTAGGTAGGCTGGCCTCTACAATCTGTCATTAGAAAACTGATTTTCTAATTGGTTTTCCAGCAAACACTCTACCTTAGAGAACTTATGCATGCCATCCTATCTAATGCCAACCAGGAACAGCACTGTACAAAAGTAAAAGTACAGCACCATCAAACATACCAAAAGCCTGTGATTCATACCACAGCAAAGCTGTAGGGAAAACAATTCAGATGTAATCTTATATTGTTAATATTTCTGTCACTTACTATTTTAAGGAAAATCATAATGCTTTAAATTAAATTACTGATAAAATATATATATAAAAATTTTATTTTTTTACCTGGACAAGGGCATAAAATATTTTGAAGATCTGTTTTTGGATGAGGACAGACTGATCAGATGGATCACTCAAGAGCTGAATGAAACTATCCTTCAGAACTGGTAGAAAATGTTGCATTGCAGCTATTAAAGGACTTCGTTCCTCTGGTTTCTTGTACCTTTAGGTAAGAACAAACTAGTTTTGTAAATCTTTCAGGTAGCTTTTGAATTTGAGATGTCGACCTTTCCCTAGTGTAGACACCAGTAGGCTGTATTATGATTCATAACAGCTTATGATTTTTTATAAAGCCAAGCCATTTCTTGTTACAGAATTTGAAATAAAGCTATAAGCCAGACAGCATTACAGTTAACAGACAAGTTAGAAAACCGCTGAGTGTCCATCACTCCACTGTATATCCACATTAGTTTCTGCTGGTAATGAATTCCTGCCAACTTACTTACTTTGAATACCACATCATGATCAGTCCACCATTACTACAGTGAAAAGCAACCAGAGCACTACAAAAACTGCAACCAAAAGGTACACATTTATTGCCAAGAATGGTATATACTGGGCTAGCCAGTAAAATTCCAGACAGACCTTTTTCAGAGTTCACAGTTTATCCAGATATTTCCAGAAACTAGATTACTCCACTGACATCAAAGAAACGAAACTGATGTCTCATCTTGCCATTTAATTTGCCCAAATAAAACAAACTGATAGAGCATGCAGGCTTCAAGGCTATGTGGTGGCAGACTGTAACCCCCCTTGAAAAAGCGCCTCAGATCTTCCCATGCTGGTGACAGTCCACCAGGTGCCTACACTGACAATAAGGCTTCATTTCCTTTCTCAAAACATTTCAAAATTCCTGAAAGTAAATGAAGCTGAATTTTGAAATCTTCCCTTGAACTTTTAACTTATCAAAGAAGAAAGTCCTTACTGACTCAAGAGTTATCACAGCAGAATAGGATTTTATCCATACTGGTGATGACAATAAGAACCAAGTAAAATATCACTCTAAGACTACACAGCTTTTTTTTTTTTTATTAAGTAATTAATACTATAATACTCTTGGACTCTTGTAGGAGATTTTGGGGATGAAGGATTGGTTTAGGTTTGCTTTTGGTGATTGGTTTTAAAGTACATTTTTGGTAGACTTTTCACTAATATTAAATATCAACAGTCAGACTCAAACAGTGACAATTCGCAGATATATAACAGTCTACTCAATCTTCTACCAAATGGCATGTTTGGTAAATCCTGTTCAGTAATATAGTTTCCACATATTTTCTGAAATAAAACCCCAAATGTAAGGATTAAGTGTTGCTCAGGAAAACTCAATTTCTAATTTCCGCAGAAGACACAATTGAAAAAGACCAGAAAAATTACTATGCAAAGAGCAGCCATTTGATCTTGCTGGCTGGATTTGCAGGGGGAAAAAAAAAAAAAAAAAAAAAGTCGACAAGCCCCAAGATATTTACCTTCCACATTAAGGAAAAAAAAAAATTAGTAGCTAAATATTCCCACAACTCAAGCAGTGAAAACTTGATCAAAGTCTTAACATTATGCAGATTTTCCCCTCAAAAAACTGACCTAAGTAATTTATATTTTAAAGAGATCTGCTTGCACCCATATTATTACACAATAAAACATGCATATCCCTACATGATTTGTGGAACCGATCCCTGTTGACTTCACCAGAAAGCTAAACCAGTAGGAGCAGTTGCTGGCCTCTGCTAAAGTGTTTGATCAACTAAGATTATGAACCCACCTGTTACCTTAATCACGCAATGACTATGCTCATATCAAAATTTTCCCTAAACAAGGATTGCTATAATCGTAGTACACTACCAGCGAACACTTCATGTTTTGTCTCTCATAGATCTCCGTTGGTTTAAGATGTTTAAATCGAAATTCAAGTGAGAAATCAATTTATTTGCCTTCCCTAGCAGGACTTGCAATGTGGATTGCACTTTTCTGAGACAGATCAAATGAGTTTCCTACATGCTACAGTAGCAGCTAAGCTTCACATAACTACTCAAAGTGCAACCTCAATATTGAGGCTCTGACCATAATACCAAATACAGAGCAAAGAACAGTCACCTGGATCCTAGCCCAAGGCCTTGCATATCTGAGAACAGTGGGCTTTGATAAAGATTTCCTACGATGGGTTGGATGATGCTATCAAAACGATCATACCAAAGTCAGTCAGCTAATTCTGAACTTCATAACATTCAAGATTTCACACTTTGAAACCTTTATGTTTACTGTCACTGATACCTGGAGGACAAATTGTTTAAGTCTAAACCTGGTTTAAATAATAATTTTCTGTGAAAGTCTTAATTTTCAGCACTTTCTTAACTGCTATCAACCCCTAAAAAACACCTACCAAATTAAGGCCTTAAAACACCTTCTTCTTTCTAATCTCAAACCATTAATGAAGGCAGTTTTGCTGTAATTTCTTAGTGCAGAGATATATAACTCAACATCTACATAATGAGTATCCAATAATATTTTCTAAGATTTCTATCACCTTTGCCTAGTCCCACACTCAATTCTACATAATTACAATATACATACAGAATAAAAAAAAATACAAATATGTTAATTCTGATGTTTTATATCATAGAAAAAACTTACTCGTAGTTTTTCACAAGTTGATAAAGACAAAGAAGAATTCCAAGCCAACAAGCACTGTTGTCAGACTGCAGATAAAATCCAATTTTCTCCACAACTGCAGTCCAGCGACTAGGATAATCATGCTTGATAATATGGTGAATGCAAGTAGTAAGCTGTACTCTAGAAGTCAAATGCACAGTGATTAAATAAGTTACTACTATTATTTTAATAATATTATTCTGGTGTTGAAACAGCCAACATTGCCCAAACAGACTTATTTCAAGTTTAAAAGGTTTAGGTTGTGTACGTTCTGCACAATATTCTCTGAGAAACTTTGAATTTATCCATGCTGCACAAGCTGACAACTGTTTTTCCACCAACACTAATGCTATGCTTAGGATACACAGTGTATGACAATGATGCTTAGCATGCAGGTGATCTTTATTGTGCAACACACCCCCCATCACGTTAAAAAACAGGTTAAAACTGCATACCTAATCAGCTCAGGGGAGTGAATAATGGCTTCTACAATATTTTCACGAATACAGTGTCTATCTTCTTCTGGGATGGAGTAAGGTGGAATCTCTCCTGGTGCAGTTTCACGATCTGGCCAATACTGGGTTATCATATTCTTCAAGTAGATAACTCCTGTGAGACAAGTGGCACATCAGCTGACATGCAAAACAAACACATATTTTGCAAACAAATCTATTTTAGAGCAAAACTGACTGAAATTACAGATTCATTAACCATTTCTGAGTAGAAGAATCAAAATATATAAACCATCCAAACTAGGTTGATACTCTTTTACCCATTTATTGTGGGTATCTGTGGACATCTGTATTTTTAGTCCTGTAAAAAAATCTGTTTTCATATAAAAATACTAAATGTATTGCTTTTATCTGTGCTACAGATAAACAGTCCTGGAACACTATAGCAAAACACTTATTAAAAATACTTTATAATCATTTTCTCATTTTTTCATTAAAACAAAGCTAATCAATACTAATGACTATCTAAAACATCCCTTGTAATCAACAAACCAAAATCTAATTAAGTGTGTGATATAGGAGTGAATGCTACAGAAAAACAGAGCTCCTTTATAGCAAGGTTATGGGCCACTGCACTTCGGAGCAATCAGGCTGCTGGCACAAATGCCTGCATTTACCATTTGACAATGGTTTATGTAGCAGAATATGGATTACAGCACTTGGAAAGAAAAGGATTTACAAAATTCAACAGGATACCTCGAATGACAAAGCAGTAACAAAGTTACTATTAATCTAATTCTATGTAGAAATCCATAAAGCAACTTATCTTCCCAAATTTCATATGAACCTTCTGAAGGTTCAGAAACCAAAGGGTTTCTGAATGGGTCTGGCCAAGGTAAGAAACACTCAGCAGATATGTGCTACTACAAGACTGAAGAGATGCAGACTTCAATCTGCCCTCAGAGGATTTATTATGCCATTAAGAGCTTTGCAAAACATGCACTCTTTGTAAGCCGTGTGTTGTATGAGTTGACTCCACTCTCTACAAAACTGCTTTGGCTTTTAATTGGCTTACGCTGAGGGTGAATGTTCAGAGGTTTTTTCCAAATCTCCCCTTTTTTTGCATGTTATACATGTTAAGCAGTAACTTCTATGAGTCATCATCTCAATGGTACCCCTAAACAATAAAATAAAAATGCAAGTTAGGCTTATGCTACAACTTAGTCTACTACATGGAAGATCCAAGGAAGCAATCAAGATCACACTTCCTGAACTGTTAGAAAAACCACTGAAGTATCATATTAGAAACCACTATCAAGAAATCATAGCAGCTTTAAGGTAATGTTTGAGTTGCTAATATTCAGTATCAAATTTTACTGATGGCTCATGTGCAAATCAGCAATGTTCCAAAAGACATGATTTGTTCTCTTCCACTGAAAAAGCTTAGAAATATTAACGTTATTGGTACAAAGTCAAATTTCTCTTTGGACCAAATGTACCACCATCATAAACCATTCTGTCTCCCCAAAGACCATTCATTATTCACTAGAGATAAAGGGGAGCAATCACTGAAGAGCCAGCCACCTTTTCTTTGTCTTCCTTTTTCAGTGTATGGTATTTGAGATTAAAACCATTTAAATCCTTCAGCAGTATCTGCATATGTACTTGCGTGTATGCATGATCAAATTAGATACAATGAAAAAGATTTGAAAACTTGCCTGCCTGTCTCACTGGTAAATCCAGTTGCTCGGACATAGTGATCTGAAGCAGAGTTGAAACAAAGTTCACTGACTTATGAGCCTGCAGAGGAGGAGGGGAAAAAAAAAAAAAAAAAAAAAAAGAGAGTATTATTTAGTCACAGCTTGTAAAGTTTTTAGAATCCTTCTGTTATGTTTTACAGTATCTTTATAATGATGTAATGCAATCAATAGAATACCAGCAATTCAGACAGTTCGTTCCACAGTAGTCAGCTAATCAACCAAAGCATTCCAAAGTTTCAAGCTTGCTGTATTTTGAAGACAGCATGGGGGAGGAAAAAACCCTCCCGTTTAAGGTAATAAGAGTTCAAGAAATCATTAAACAGACTTCAGGAATCAGCTTTTTACAGTCACCAAATATGTTCTTTATTCAGAACAAACACTTACTCGAAAGAAGAATATCTAAATAATCAGAAAAAAACATTTGCAGCAAGTTTATAGTGGCCTTTAACAAGGTATGAATTAATTATATAATAATCTAAGAAACAGATGGCAACTATGTTTTAAAACTAAGCCCAGCCTAAAGCAAGCCTATCCAACCCATAGTTCATCTCTCTGAAAAAACAGCTGCAAGTCACCATTTATGCACTACAACAGTAACTGTCAGCATAACTATACAGCAGCAAATCAACAGTATGGAAACGTAAATGGAGTGACATCTGCAGAGTAATAACTTTGAGAGGATTTGCAAGAGCTCACTTAGAAAAAACATGTTTTGTTTCCTATGTTACAATTATGAAAAATGTTATTGATAAATATCGTATTGTATTTTTCAATATGAGGAAACTAACTTCAATATTATTCTAGCATCTTTACCCACCTTTCCTAAGCATCAATAACTGGAGATGTTAAATGAATTTCACTGGGAAAAGTGAACTGTAATCCTTAAAAACTAACTCTGCTTTTTATAACTGGAAACCAACATGATTTTCCACAAGGTCAAGAGTCAATGGACATGAGCTGCAGTGAGAGAAATCCCTATCTGCCAAAACAAAAAAACAAAAAACCAAAAAAAAACCACCACCACCCCCCCCCCCAAAAAAAAAAAAAAAAAAAAAAATCACAGGGGTGGTCAAGGCCTGGGACAGTCTGTCCACAGAGACTGGTGGGACCTCATCCTTAAAGGTACTCAGAACTCAACTGGACTAGTCATCATATATCTCATCTAACTTTGAAGCAGCTTTGCTTCAGGGGGCTGGACCAGATGATCTGCAGAGCTCCCTGCTAAGCTAATTGCTCCATGATTTGAATTGCCAGGATATATTTCTGCTTTATCTTCACTTATATGTCAACATTGTTTCACACATTCTTTGCAACACTTTTATCAAACTACATAGATCTACATAACTTGACCTGTCAAACTCTTAGGAAAACACCTCTTACCTACTTGTTACTCAGTTTATTACTCCCTACACAAAGCAAATGAATTAATACTTTCAAAACCATGGAAATTACACTACCCATTTAACAAAAACCTATTATTGTCTCAGTTACTGCAACAGAGCAAATTAATATCGTAAAGGGAATTAATCAGAACTTACGTTCTATTCTCTTAGTAGGACCAAAAGCTCTTTTGATGGTATGAAATGATGTCAACGTTCCATCTAAGTGTGTAACACTGCCCAGCTCACTACTACAGCACCAGGTTCTTCTCTGCAACTTTAATTTTCCCTGCCAAACATCTCCTATACGTTCTAGTATAAGCAAGTGTAAAACGGACAGCCTGGGACATGACATTTGTTCATATATTTGCACTAAGATTCGATTAGCATAGCTTGTTTTCCATCTCCTGTTATTTAAAACTGATTTCAAATGAAGAATGAACTGGACTTAATCTCCACAAAATGTTCTGACCCACATCCCTCTGATATACCCAGAGTCCTGAAGAAGCAAATATACTTTCAAAAAAAAACCCCCAAACCAACAAACCCATGTTGAATACAAACATAATTTACTTGTTGGTATTATTTGCTACTACAGCTCCAGGTCTGTTAAGTTCCTTCTTTTCTTAAGTAACATTAATAGACACACTTCTCCTGCAACACATACCAAATGACATTAGACCCTAATTCAGCACAGTATTCAATTCCATGCCTAACACTAATGTTAGCATTAATTACTCCTGTACTTCAGTGTGTTCTTATGAACTTGCTGAAGAAAGCTTCCAGTTTCAATAACCTTTAACTCACCTATGAATAAGGTCATATTACAGTCTGCATAAAATACTTAAAAGTATAAACTTATGTCTTCCCACAACGACTGTTATAAACTTTACAGCTACCTTTTCAACAGTGAAAATTTGCAATGTATTTCATGCTTGAAAGTTGAAAAGCATTTAATCCTGTAATTTCAAAAATGAAGGATCACTTTCACTTTTTCATAACAAATGACAACCATCCTTTAAATAAAAACTATCCATTTTACTAAAATATTGAAATTGCTTAAGAACTATCAAGGAACTAATGGGAATAACAAAACAAAATGAATACAAAAATGTTGTGTCTTAAAAGCAAAAGGCAACAAAAAATAGACAGCAGTGTACAAGGCTACCACACACTGAAATTTAATACAATGCCAAAGAATAATCTCTCCTTCAACAAAAAAACAGGACTGAACCTACGCTTATACTATAGCAAACTACAGAAGATCCCTAGAAATGACAAGCATATTGGTGTGCGGGATTAAGATATTTTCACTGGATTTTTTTTAACTACAGTAAATTTTAAAGGATAGGATCAAACTATCTATACCATTATCTTGGCTTTTTAAAAAAATACCATCCTTGCTTATTAACATCTCAAGCATCAGACACCAATCAACAACAAGCATGAGCTACTTAATCCCCTTCAGTGGTTCAAAGCAGAGATTCAGACTAGAAATAATTTGTGCACTTAATACAAGGTAGCATAAGTAAAATACCTTTCACTTTCCAAAGCCTCTTCTTAATCCATTCTGTTCATAACTAAATTCACACAGAGCTACATTAACACTTCTAAACAGAATATAAAGGACTTCCAAACTCTTTACAATGGCCCCCTTCCCATGCCACTGAAAGGAAGGTGACCCCAGAAAAACTATGATGTGGGGAGGAGTAAGGACAGCTACATGGAGACATGTGCATGTAGAATGGTGAAATAAAACCCCAGTTATTACGATAATCTGTCACTTGCTCCCTTGTTTTGCTTTGCTATTAAAAAGAACATCCAATGTTTTACTGGCATCCGGAAAAACACAACTGAACTTAAAATAAGACACCACATGGGTGCCAATTTCATATCTACAACATTAAAAAATACTGAATACATTCATTTCAGCTATTTTAATCTTTAGTGTTTTTACTCTCCAAAGATGGCTGCCTCTCAGACAGCCATCATGCTCCTCTTCACTGACAGCACTGTTAAAAAAACCAAAACAAACCCCAACACTTATTTTAGGTACATATTCTACACAAACACTAGCTCTTGGTTTTAGTGCATACAATTAGCCAGAATACTTTGCCATACCAAAGGTGAGCTGCAAAGCAAAATTAATTACAGACCTATCAGGAAGCTATCTGAAAGTAGAGAATTCTGGTAGCCCACACGTGCCCCAGTGTCCAGAAGAACTGGATGCACTGATGCCACTTCAGTGAAAGCCATTGGCAAGTAGCGTCATTCTACACAAGTCCCATGGCTCCAGCAAGCAAGAATTAAAATCAGAATTTCACAATGGTTGCTGTCACATACTCTAAACTGCGTGGAGAATAGAAACAATTTCCATTACTTTAAAATTTTGACATCATTAAAACTTTGTCTTCTACTCTCTTGCTCCCTGTTTAGAAATACAATTTACAAAACTACAACAATAACCAGGAAAAAAAAAAAGGTTCTGTCACAGTCAAAGTCTGTTTCCTAACATGTAACCCAACATAAGAAAAAAACAAAAAAACCACCACCCCACGAAAACTCCATTCAAGTCCTTTCCCCTTACAACATGCCATGTCACTGGTATGACTTTGTGGTTCAAGAGCCAAAGAATTCAGGAACTTCTCCCAAGAGCAATCTTTGCTATGCAGCCTCACTAGCTGAGGAATGTGTTCTATCAGACCACAAACGTTGCACCACTTTCAATATCAATCCCTGTTCCAGAACATATAATCTTTCTGCATATTTCACTGCAGTTTTTCCTAGCAGGGTTAGTATTAGCCATGTGCTAAAACACAGTTCTGAGAAGTGTAATACCAGCTATATAACCTGAAATATAAATGAAGTTTGAAATGAACATTAAAGAGACCAGTTCATGGCATGTGAACTATCAATGGTTAATTATGATACAGAAAAGCACTTTTCCCCCCAGTAATGATACTCAAGTCAGTTACATTTATCTTTAATACGAGAATTATATCTCACACAAAGCCTGTATGCCACTAAACGATAACAACAAGAAGCTTCACCTCAGGTAAAAAGACCCCTGTGCATTCTTCTTGGACATTAAGAATTCAACATACTGTAACAGACACACTACTATAGGTACCTCCTTTTCTGTTACAAAAAAGGCAAACCAGAAGGGTGATACTTATATATTGCTGAAGTAGAACCCCAGTTTATTTATATAGTTATTCAAAGTAACATACATTTAAATAAAGGCTACAATTTATTTATAAAGGAGCTGAAAAAAAATACTATTTCAACATGTCTCTCCCATTTCAATTTTGAAAAAAAAAAATCTACATGCAATTTTTGATCAAAAGGACTAAGTGAACACAACTGTTACACTAAGATGAAAGAGTTTGGGATTTTTTATAGAAAGGTAAGGTCAGGAACTGTAAGGCCATGCTGATTCAGCAAAATGCCCTCTAGCACTCTCTCAATTCTTTTTTTAAGAACTCAGCAGGTGTGGAAGTCATTCTGACCTCAACTTTCTGCAGGCTAGTTCTGCCACATCTTATGCAGCTACAATGTACATGGTATGTATATGGTACACAAAAAATACATTCATGCTTATCAGATCTTGCAAACATCCTTGATGCTCATTTCACCAGAACACTGCACATTCTGAAGCCTATTTGCTCTTCTGTTCACAGAGAAAAAAAGGAACATGCTCTTAGCAAAGGCTAGCTAAGCACACACAGTAACTATTTGCCAAGTCATGAGAAAACGGCAAGTTTCCCTGCACACTAGGTTTTTACCTTGTACTTGTTAACGTGCATCAAGAATGTAACTTTTTCTTAATGAAGACAAAGGTCCCTTGGTTCCTTACTGCCCCCAAGGGGATTTCTGACGTTGGACCAGCCTCCATACACACAGTTTAAAACCATCCTTTCCCAAAGCATCTCTCATCTAGCACACACCAAAATACATTGATCAAAGATAAAGGAACTGAAAATAATCAAGTACTTGCAATAAAATGTTGTATGAACAACTTTAAAAGAGAACCCATGATCGGAGCCAGGAAACTCATGCTCTGTTCTTGTTCTTACTCACCCTATGATATATAGCTGTAGGTGTTGTTATAAATGAAGACCATGTTAGTTAGAAAAGGTTTAAAAACAATTCAAGATGGAGGTATCACTATAAACACCAACCCCAAAGCATCTAAACCTGCAGCATCTCAGCATTTGGAAATTACTGGTGAAAGGCACTCTGTAATAAGCAGCTTGTTTTTTCCACTTTGACAACCTTTCACTCTAAAGCTTCCAGTAGTTTGGAGTTCAATCATTTAATTTAATCATTCCATCGTTCTGACACTTGTATCTATTAAGCAGGCAATGAACGACACTGAATAAAGCCCTACTACATTCTGTGAATCTGATGGCATGCTATAGTGACTAGACAACAAACTAAAGCATTCTTCCTTTCCCTGTCACTTACAGAACATGAAAAAGCTTAAACGTAACTTCTGAAAGACACTTTTCAGGATAACATTTTCCTAAACAAACTCTGTTAAGCTTGGAATTAAAAAAAAAAAAAAAAAGAAAAAAAAAAAAAAGTATGACTGACTGAAGACCGCTCTTTTCAGAAAAAAAAAAATTTACAAATTGGGTTGTTCATCTAAAATAATGTCTTAATAGCTCATACACACTGGGGTTAATCTCATATACTTAAGACACACCTAAAAGTTAAGTTATAAATTCTCTTGAATGACAATGAAGAAACCTGCAAGTAAATGATTATCTAGCAACTGTGCCTTTATAAATATGTTAATAATAAAAGACAAAACAAGACTGTGTATTATTTTCAGAGTACCATTCCATAGCTGCATAGTTAAAAATATCTAATTTCATCACCATTTCTGGGAAACACTTTATACATGCAGTACAAAGACTGCTTCAAAAGGTAACAGTGTCTTCTTGCTGCTTTCCAGTAGCATACTTAAAGAGCCTGGTTGCAACGCCTTGTACAACACAGCTTTCCTCAGTAAGACAGTGCCAGAGATGGGCAAGCACCTCAGGGTACATCATCAGCTAGAAATTACATGAGAAGTTGACGGCTATAAGAGCCAGCGGTATCCTTCTCTGTAACTTATTTTCACAGTGAGGAAAGTAAATCCAACAAGACTGAAATATCTGCATATTTTTTTTAGCATATCTGAACTCTAAAAGTTCTCACAGCATTTTATGTGCAGGCAATATAGTCTGATAAAACTTAGTGAAAGAAGAACTAAAGCACAGAACAATTAATGACTTAACCACGGTCAAAGGAAAAATAACAAAGGAAAAATAACAAATAACATTTGTTCACTGGACAAATCAAGAAACATACACTTTGGTTCTTCTCCAGTCAACGGAAACTTGGTTGACTGACAGGGTATGATGAAGATGGATCTAGACAAACTTAACTCTTCCATTAATTAGGATATCAATTATTGACTGAAGCATGTTTTTTTCTGGTAAGGTAAAATGACCATTCTATTGAAAACGAGTCTCATCAGCTCAACAGAAGCACTTTGGACAAATATAAGGTAAACTAAAAGGTCAAACAAGGACAACTTTTAAAGTGAATGGCTTTCACTGCTGGATTATTTCATCTTTACCGAGACAGAGACCCCCATACCCAAAATATTAACTGGTAACACAACAGCCTGAACAGTTAACAAATACAGACAAGTATGCTGCAAGAAAAATATTAACTGGCTTGAGAAAACCTATGCAAACCCAAGACTATGCCTGTGACTAAATTACATCTATGTACAAATGTTTGATGATTTAAGGATTAACAAATATTTTAATCAGAAAATGTCTGTGAAAGATCAGTGATTTCCAACAAGAATTCTTACGCATTAGTTCAATGTCTGGCACTTTTAAAAGGGCACTCTTATTTGGATTTTATATCAATTTAACAGTTGTGTAGTACATGACAAGACCATGATGCTTTGATTCAAAAGCATGAAGAAAAGTCAGTTGCTGGTAAGCATAGTCCTTCAAGCAAGAGTTAACCACTTGCTGAAGACCCTGAATGGCAAAGAACATGATTTCTGCATATTCAACAACTCAATACCTGCAGAAAATAGCTAAAAGATTTCACACAAGTTACTATATATTGACATGCACAGAACACAAAAAATTGCACTTTGGGGCCAGCTTAAGATTTCATACATATTACTGTATTTATAAGCAGTTACATTATTCTATTTTTTTTGTTTAAATTAATAAACACTAAAACACTTTTTACCAGAGTATAGAGAAAAGACAGCCACTTACTTTATACAAACCTCAATTAAACATTGAGTAGTTTTACAAAGATTTCAAATGTACCTAATATTTATTTGTCATTCACTTATAAATGACATGCAGGAATTTAGCTTAATTATACGTTTTTATAATATGAGAAGCTACACCCTTAGTTTTTGAAAGTTTGTCTACTACCAGCAGAACATTTGGACCACCTTTATCTAAGCTCTAATGAACATCTGTTGCATTAAATAAATTTTGTCAAGCTTAAAGCCTGCTCAAGAGCAACAAAGAAAAGCATTTGTGGAAAAGACCAACTAAAGGCATCACACAGGTTTATGCTTCACCTCCTCCACCAAGCTATCACCTTTTCTCTGAGTAAAACACTAGAACACCTTTTTTTCAAAACGTCTAAAAGCGCCATGACTGTGTCTCATCAATAACTAAAAGTTTTCACCTTCCAGGTGAAGTTAAGTAGAACAAAAATATAACCTTCTTCCAAAACTGAAACCTGTGGAACTAGGACCTGCTGGGTTTGTTATATCCCAATATGACACATGAAGGTAGTCTTAAGTGGGTGACATACCCGGGTTGGGAACCCTGTCTTCCTCCGACTTTTCGGCACGTGCTGATGCTACACCCAGAAGCACACACATCTACCGCGAACCCGCAGTCCAAAGGATTTCTACGAACACTAAACAGCGCCAGGTTATCGGATTTATTTCTCAACTCAGCATAGGCCACTCGTGTGCTAACAGGCTGCACTACTTATGAAGTGATGGGGGTCGTGCTACCTCCTTCCCCGTTGACAAATTACCGCCTTCCACATCCCAAGACTGTCCTTAGATAGTCCCAGGCAAGACTGGGACCAGCCTCTGAGCCACAGAGGGCCCGCGCCACCGACGATTTTAAACATCCCTCTATAGATTATCCCTTCGCCGGCTGAACAACAAGACAATGGAGGTAATTCGTTACCGACAGGACTGGCAGCAGGGGCCTCCTCCCCCACACCGACCGCTTTCTGCCGCTAAATCTCCCCCCGCCCCCCTCGGAGCAGCCCCGCCCGGTACGGCATGGCCT
>NW_020799103.1:2565-7646 GCF_003259725.1 Athene cunicularia | reverse complement strand
GCCGTAGTCACGTGCAGGGGGCGCTTCCGGTCGGCCATGTTGGCTCCGCGGGGCACGCCGGGAGCTGTAGTTTCTGCGCTCTCGGTCCCCGCAGCTGCGGCGCTCGCGGCACGGCACAGCCCTCGGTACCGGCGCGGCCCCGCGGCGCAGCCCGAGGGGCGGGTTCGTGGCGGTTTCCCGCGGGCTGCCCGCGGCTCCCCGAGACGCGGTGTGCCCCCGGCCCGAGAGTGCGCATGCGCGGCCGCGGCGTCCCCCGGGAGTGCGCATGCGCGGTGGAGGTGAGTGGCGCGGCTCCGGCCGGGCAGACCCGCGGCAAGAACGGTCCGTGTCGCCTCTGTCCCCCTCCCGAGGCCGCGCGGGTCCGTTCCTGCCCTGGGCATGCCGCCGACTGCGCCCAGCTCGGGCTGGCGCTTCTCACGGCTCGGGGGCCAAAAGGGACGGGCGGAGCCTTCCCGGCCGTGGGCAGCGGGCGGGAGCCGCCGCGGCTGGAGCTGGAGGGGCCAGAGAAAGGGAAGGAAGGAGAACATCGAGGGCACGTGGGCAGCAGCCGCCTGGCCCTGCAGGAGGAGAGCGCCTGCCTCTCCGGGTGAGCGAGGAGCCCTCTGCACAGTCCGCAGCGGGCCGGACCGCCAGCGTGCGCCCGGGGTCTGTGCGCGTCACCCCAGTTGCGGAACGGCCGCGCAGCGAGCGAGCGAGGCTCCGTGTGTCGGAAGCCACGTCTTGTAAGAGCCGAGAGACACGCGCGTATTCTTTTAGGGAGAGATCAGCCAGGCGAGTGGAGTTTCAGAACAAGAGGAGGGGCAGGAGGAAGGAAGGAGAAAGAAGCATCTGACCTGTCCAATTCTCCCAGCAGTGCTGGGAGCAAGAGCTGCGGTGAGTCCCGGGCCCTTGGGGCCCTGTCGCCCCCCTTGTATGTCCCAGTCCCTTCCTGCCCCTCTCTTTCCCATGCTGTGATTTTTTTTTTCTTCTCTACCTTTTCTTTCTATTCTTCTGCCTTTCTCCCCCTTCCTCTCTGACTTTCTCTGTCTTGTCTTGCTGCTCCCTTTTTTCTGTCTGCACTTCTGACTGCTTGTTCTGTACCTGTACCTTTATTCTGTACTCTCACTCTTCAGTCCATTTCTCTCTCGACCCTTCCGTTCTGCTCCTCACTTACCAGTTTCTCTCTCTTTCCTCTGTCCTACTCCTGCACGTAGTGTGTGATTGAATGAGGTTCTGTGTCTAGCTGGCCTTATCTCGTAAGAGCTGTGAGACGCCTACATATTCTCATAAGTGGAGAACAGCCAGGCACCTGGAGCTGTAGAAGAGGAAGGGAGAAGGCAAACAGAAGGAAGAGTCTGACCTGTCAAATTTTCCTGGCAGCGCGGAGAACTGCAGTAAGTCCCAAGCACTCGGGCCCCTCTCATTCCTCTTGTGTGTCCTGGTCCCTGTCTTTCTCCTAGACTCCTCTCTTTCTCGTGCTGCTCAACTTTTTTTGCTCACCTGTATCTTCCGTTTTGCTTGGAGCATCTCCCTGTCCCCATCTTGTAGGTCTTCCCTTTCTCTGCTCTGTACCCTGCCGCTCTTTTTGCCTTTCTCCATACCTCTCTGTTAAGCTCCCTGTTCCTATTGATTCCTCTTTCTTCTTCCTGCAACCCGCTGCTATTCCCTGTGATCTCCATATCTCTCTTTCCTGCTCCCTGTCCCCAGTTTTTCATTCCTACCTCTGTCCCTCATAGCCTGTTTGGCCTTTTTCCTCGGTGTCTTTCTCTCTGGCTGACTCCCTTCTGCTGTTTTTTTATTTCCTTCCTATCCATCTTGTTGCCCATCGCTCTTTTGTCTTCTTTCTCCATGCATCTCTGTATCTTCCATCCAGTCACTGTTCTTTAATTCCTCCCTCTTCCCTGTAGCTTGCTGCTATTTTTTTCCCTTCTCCATCATGCTCTGTCTGGTGCCTTGTCCCTGTTTATCAATTCCTCCCTCTGCCCTGCAGTCTCTTTTCACCATTTAATTTTTGCCTCTCTGTCTGGCTCCTTGTGCTGGGTTTGTGAATTCCTTCCTCTGTGCCCCATACCCCCTGTGATCTTTTATGTTCTGTGGCCTGTTTCTGGCTGGCGCTCTGTTACTATTCAGTAATTCATCTCTTGATGCCTTGTAGTCTGTTGCTTTTGTCTTCATCTCTGTCTATGTTTCCCCTCTTTTAGACTACCCCGCTTTTCTTTCTGTATGCATCAGGATTAGGTTTTGGCCCCAGGTCTCTTTTTTTCTGTGTCTCTGTCCCTGTTTCCTAATTCTTCCTTCTCTGCCCTGTCACATGTAGCTATGTGATTTGTTTTGTGTTCCTTCCCTGCCCTTTCCCTCCATCGTTTGCTGTCCTGACTCCCCATCACTGTTGCTTTTTCCTCCCTCTGTGCCCTGTTCTTTGTAGCTTTTTTGTCTTTATCCCATCTTGCTTGGTCTAGCTCCGTGCACCACCACCCCCCCTTTTTTTTTTTTTCCCCCTCCATGGCTGTTGTGCCGCCCATCCCATTTTTTTTTCTGCATCTCTATGCTGCTCCTCATCCTTCTTTGTTGGTTTCTGTCCTGCTCCTTCTTCCTCTTTCTGCTGCCTCTTCTCTCCCTGCTGTTTTTTTTCCCCTCCATATCCATGTTGGGCTCCTTGTCCCCATCCTCTCACTGCCCTGTTGCTCACCTATTGTTTTCTCTCTACCCATGTACTGGTCAGCCAGCTGCCACCTTTCTTCTGTCTTCTTGGGTCCTGTATCTTGCTCTTCATGTTTGGCAGTTTCCAGCTCTGCCTAGCAGCTTGTTGCTCCAGGAACCGACTGACTGTTCCTGACTGGACTGAGGAGCATGACTCTGGGAACAAGTGCCAAGTTGTGTCAGGGGCAGCATTAGCAGCCCTGAGCTCCGGAGCAGACTCACTCCCTTCTGGGACTTGTTCTGTGTGTGACTGAATAAACACTTGCTGGCTGCTTTTTGTGCTTTCTTTGCCCTAGGTGAGGGTCTGGGAGGGGTGATGATGCTCTGTGGGGGTGGGTGATGGCCTCCAGCTGTGGGCTGGGGCTGGAGGGGCCCCAGGTGTGGGCAGTGAGGCAGATGGCAGCGGCCCCTCCCTGTAAATGGGTTGCTCCGGTTGGAGGGGTGGGTGCTGCTGTTAAGAGCAAGGCAGCTGTTGGAGGGGTTGGTTTCAACCAATGGAGGAGCAGAGCAGTCACTGAGCATTGCTGGGCTGTGGCTGAATGGATCGAGAAAGTGAGTGCAGCCGTGCAATCAGCTGGCAGCTCCTGGGGAAGGAGCTCGTTGGGACGATGCCAGTGCCTGCAGGGTGGCACTGCTTTGTGTTGGAGCTGGTGCCAGGGGCTGCCCAGAGCCTGTGGTGGGGACACTATGGGTCAGGCTGTCCAGGGCTGTGCCTGGTGGGGCTGCTGGGTGTGCTGGGAGGGGTGAGCAATGGTGTTCCTGCAGGGTCAGAAAGCAGGGAAAGCTGCCTCTCACAACACAGCGGGAGCTGTAGTCCTGGTGTGTGAGGTTTCTGGCCAGCCACGTTGGTTCCCTGGGTCATGCTGGGATGCGTGGTCTTACAGCACTTGGCCTGCAGGCGGCCGTGCTGTGTTGGCCAGCGTGTGCCAGGAGCTGTAGGTTCTGCAGACTTGGCTGCCGGGCAGCTGCACTGCTCATGGGCGCCCGTAGCGCTGCACAGTCCTTGCTACTGCTGTGGCCCTGTGACACAGCATGAGGGATAGTTTTGTTGCTGCTTTCACGTGGATTCCTGGGGGCTTCCAGCTGCTCCCCACCAAGCGTTGTGCCCATTCCTTGAGAGTGTGTGCGCAGTGACGTGCTGCTCGGCCGCCACTCGTGCAGGGGGTAGCGCTCGCCCGCGCTCACCGCTACCGCCTGGCAAAGGCCACACGGTGCTGCCGGTGGGCCGCAAAGAGGTGCCTCACGCTGCCACCCGCCAGTAACGAGAGTGCGATGCTCCGATGCCTGTGGGGGGTTGCGGCCACGCTCGGTGCCCCCTCCTGGTAAGGGAATACTGCCACCGCCCCAGGTCACGCTGCCAGCGGGTGCTCGGTGCGCAAAGGGCAGGACTGCAGCGCCAGCCCCGCACAGGTGTGCGGCACTGCCAGAGCTGCCTTCCTGCTGCGGTGAGTCGCGGACCCTCAGGGCCCTGTTGCCCCTCTTGTACATTTTGGGATCTCCCCTGGGCCCCTCTCTGTCCTATGCTGCTGTGATTTTTTTTTTTTTTATCTCTGCTCTCCTTTCCTGCTCCCACTCCTTCTTGTGTCGTCTTCTAGCTCTCCCTTTTTCTTTTTTCTAGATGCTTGGTCCTGCTCTATCTCCTGCTTTTTTTCATCCTCCCTTTCTCTCCTGTAATTTAAAGCTGTTATATTCCTTTTCCAGTTCTTGTTTCAGATCGCATTTGGGGTCTCTTTATGCCCACAACTTTCTCTGGCCTGTTCCATGGCATTCTCATCCTCTCCGTGCCTGTCTGCCGCTCCATATCCCTGCCTGCCCATTTCCCTCCCTCCTTGTCTTCCTGCCTCTATCCTGTGACCTTGTTCAGGCCTCCCCTGCTCCTGTATCTCGGCTTTCGGCATGCCCCCTACGCTTTCGGCACGTCCCTGTGAGAGCTGAGAAACCAGGCATGTGAAAAACTAAGACAAACAGCCTGGGAAAGCAAAAGTTGAGGCTGATTGAAGATATGCCTCAAACACTCGGAAGACAAAACCATGAGTCACAGGGTGCTTTCTGTGGAGGCCGAAGCTGATAAGGCTGCCCGATGTATCTGGGGGAGAGAGACGGGTGGAGACAGGTCGGCTCTTCTCTGGGGCACCTGGGCAGATTTCAAGGGCCATGTGTCTGGTGAATGAACTTTGCTTCGTTATCCACGAAATGCATATTAAAGTTGACACCCCTAAATATGCTAACGTGGGCTGTCATGATCATGCTAGTGACATCATCCCATGAAAAACCTTACCCCTCCCCGTACATGGGATACGTAGGTCTGTGGGTTGACCTAGGGGACGGACCCAAGGAAAGTGGGTATAAATCAAAGGGGAGAAGAAAGGGCTCTCTCTCTCTCTGCCCCTCTCCCTGCCCCC
>NW_020799103.1:0-2515 GCF_003259725.1 Athene cunicularia | reverse complement strand
GGGTTAGGGGTAGGGGTAGGGTTAGGGGTTGGTGTTGGGGTTAGGGTTAGCCATTAGGGCTAGGGTTAGGGGGTTAGGGGTTAGTGTTTGGGTTAGGGCCATTAGGGTTAGGGCCATTAGGGTTAGGATTTAGGGTTAGGGCCATTAGGGTTAGGGTTAGGGCCGTTAGGGTTTAGGGGTGGGGGTTGGGGTTAGGGGTTAGGGTCATTAGGGTGAGGGTTAGGGTTAGGGGGGTTAGGGTTAGGGTTAATGTCGCGGTAGAGATGGTCATGTGACAATTGACTAAGGAGTAAAAGAAGTGTGTTTATTGTTTTCTACATACTTTATATATCTTTTACAACTACTGCAAGCTCTAACATAATTGGCTAAACCCATAGCAACGGTACACCCATAGCAATGGTACATGATTGGATAGCTTTCTTAAAGTTTTACTTCTGAACATGATTCACACAGTTCCTTATCTGTGTTCAACAGTTTCATGTTTCTTCCAGCAGATGTTCGCTGTCCTTGCTCCTTATCTGTGGTATGCCCTCCTGCATGCAGACTTCTCATGGGTACGGGATGATCTGGCTGAGGTTAAATTCCATCTTCTCTGCCAGGCGTTCAGCAGACCCGCTGCCTACCCCGACAATTCCCCCTTTTTGTATTTGTGCTACCAATATTGCATGAGCAGCCTTCTGCAGGGCCCTTTGCAGGGGACTGAAAAGACATGGCAACATTAAAGCACACTTATGATGACTAACAGGATCATTCCAGTGGTTCTGATCAAAGAGATCAGCCAGCCTGATAACCCCCGTCCTTTAAACAACTTTGTTAGCCAATCGAGACCATCATCTTCTGTTGTATGCTCTTATGGATCGATTCAGAATGATCTGCAGTTGCTGGGAAACCTGGTTGCAGCGAGGATTTAGAGTACCTTTCCTTAAAAGTTGGAAATCCTATGCGATGCGTCCATCCATAGGTGAGGCATCCAGCATCGCTGCAAGCAAGTCCAGCCTCTAAATCAACAGGCCAAAATAACTGGCAATTTTCTTTGTGCAGAAACATCTGATTTCATCCTCCTGTTGGGTTCCACCCAGAGCCCGGCCACCACTCAAGGGGGAAAACCAAAGGAGTTTCTAATAAGGTTAAACACTTGAGTTCTTAATTCTTGATATTGCTAAGCAAAGTTAGTTGAAAACACACATTCTGATAGCATTTCATCCTTATTAATAACTACATTCCATCTAAACTACATGTTTCACTAGTGACTAGTAAGCCTAGATATTTCATTAAGGAGTTGCAATTACTGTTAGCATTTTCTCTTAAAAGAATTGGCAACTGTAGTGTAGTTTGTTCTGTTGCAGTAGCAAACATTACCCAGACATTCTGCTTGAACGATCAGTTGAAGAGATCACAAATTGTCGGCACAGGGGCACTCACAGCACCCACAGCTGGATCCTGAGTGCTGGCTGCCTCTCACCCTCAGGTGTGGTCGCACACACCTTGCTGGTAGCCATCGGGAGCCGTGACCTGTGGAAACACAAGCATAACCTCTTCCCCAGGTTAGTAACTTACGTGGTCCACTCCACTGGCCAGTAACTAAATCTTTAACATGAACTTTGGTGCCCTTTTGCAAATTCTGTTTTGAAAAAAGAGAGGAAAAATGTTGCAATATAGGGGGTGTAGAAGCAACATCCCCATAATGAAGGATATTAAGAATATAAACTGCTTTATCTAAACACGCCTGTGGTGGTTCCCCAACCATTCCCCCTTTTTGTTTTTGAAGCTGCTGCTTCAGCATGCCATATGCACGCTCGACAATTGCTTGTCCTGTTGGGGAATGGGGAATCCCTGTAATATGAGTAACACCCCATAAATTAAAGGATGTTTGAACTTTCTGTGAGGCATATGCCGGACCATTATCTGTTTTAATTTGACATGGCACCCCAAGGATAGAAAAAGCTTTCTGTAAATGTCGGATTACATCCTTGCTTATTTCTCCATTATGTGCTGTTGCCACCAAAGCATGTGAATAAGTATCAACAGAAACATGAACATATTTTTGTCGACCAAACTCAGGTATATGAGTAACATCAGTTTGCCAAATCTGTAAAGCTTGAATACCTCTGGGATTGGTACTGAAATACACTGGAGTATGAGTTCCTTGACAATCAGGACTAGCAGCAACAATAGACCGACCTTCAGAATGAGACAAACTGAACTGCTGTCGTAGAGCTCGAAAACCTTGATGAAAAAATTGATGTGATAGAACAGCTTGTTGTTGCATATTAGGAACAGTACTCAAAGCCATTGCAGAGACAAGAGCATCCGCTCTGTCATTACCTTCCATATAAAATTCAGGTAAAGTGGTATGACTACGTATGTACATGATAAAATAGGGTCCTGTGTGTGACTTAATAGTTTTCCAAAGTTCTAACAAAACCTCTAATAACATCTGATTGTTTGACGAAGTTAAGACTACTTTGTCCAGTCAGGAAACTAAGTTAGCCACATAAGCAGAATCAGTTACATT